>NW_009737514.1:275311-281125 GCF_000703405.1 Apaloderma vittatum | reverse complement strand
AAAAAAAAAAGGAGCCATGTAGGGGAAGCAGGACAAGACTATCTGTCCCGACAAAGGGCGCTCCTCTGCGGTGGGAAAGCAGGAGGCAGGACCAGCAGCGGCGCAGGGAGAGCTGAGGACCAGGGGATGCCAACCTCCCAGCCCAGCAGCACTGCAGCCCAGGGCTCTCCTTAGGGCCCTGATGTACCCAGCGCCATGGGAAGGGATGCTGCCATTGGTCCTTTTGGGTCACCTGACCCATCCTCTCCTCCCCATAGGCTCAGCTGACCCTCCCCATGGTGACTGCCCCCTGGGCCAGGAGCCCCGCAGAACTGCCAGCCCAGGGCTCTCACACCGGGACACATCTCTTAAAATGCGGAGTTGTGCTTTGTACAAAACAATGTGAAACCACTGGAAGACTCACGTTAAAATAAGGCAACCAGCATTTGGGGATGAAAGTGTTCTGAAGGTCTCCCAGGAGATCTGGGCAGATCAATGCTACCCATGGTATCGGGTGGTACCTAATCCCTTCTCACCTTCAGCAAGATGTTCACCTTCACAAACTTCCAGTTGTCTTTCTTACAATAATTCATTTTCCAGAGGATGGGTTTCTTAGGGTCTTTAGTGGTGAAATTACATTCTCCCATCCCCAGTCCTATGATGGGCTCCACACAGGTGTAAAATTCTACCTAGTGGGACCAGGGTCAGGCTGCCTAAATGGCAAAGAGACAGACAACTGGATGAGAGCACAAATTTGCATGCATTTCCATTATTTTGGCACTGGGCGAAAAAGATTTCTCCATTGGCTCCCCCTGAAAGCCACTGAGAATAGAGCTATAAAAGAAGATTATCAAAAAGTAGGCCATGTTGCTCTGCTTATCATATTCATGTTGCCACTTCTCATTTTCCAGGGGTGAGAGATTTCAGAGGGGATTCAGAGGGGATGGCCGGTACAGCACGCTATGGCAGTGCATGCCTTCATCTCAGTGCACAAATTACGTCCTTGCATACCCAGAAATATTGATATTCTTATCACGGGAGATGGTTGTTAAGGGATAAAGTTGGCTGAAGACGAGGGACAATGTTGAATTTTTATAGCATGGCCTAACAGTAGGTCATGTTAAAATTAAAAAAAAGCACATGTCTACCAGAAACTAGAGGCAGAATTTACAAACTTTAGCAACATGCATATTTTGCTTTCTGTTCTCAGTATATGAGACCTGCCAATAAAAACTGCTTTTCAGATAAAACTGTTTTTTCCCCTCTTGCTTGCCATGTCTCCTAAAAGAACTTTCTTTGCTTTTTAATTCCGGAGCAACAGGGCTCCAGAGCTTTCGAGTCAGTGATGAAACCTCAGTTACACAGTTTATCATCAGCTGAAAGTGTAAATTAACAATGTCTGTATCCCCAGGCCATCACTCTTCACAAATAATAGGAAGTTGGATCGCTGCCCTTCAGGGTGAACATCAAAAGTTGTGTCCAAGATGTGAGACAGAGCTTCCAGAAGAATTAAGGTGAGGACGGCAGAAGCACTCAGAGTTGCAAGTGCAACTGCTCACTTTACAAAAAAAAAGTGGCAATTCTGTGGGTGGCAAAATCAAACAGTGGTGGGAGTGTTACAGCCATAATCTTCCATGCTTTCTCAAGCACTGCAGAGCTGAGATTCTCACCTCTCATTTCAGCATTTGACAGAGTGCTTTTTTATAAATCAGGCACATCAAAAACTTGAATTCCATTTTCGTACCCCTGGTAAAGCCTCTAAAGCCTCCCTCCTAGTAATAATGTTCTGCTCTCTGCTTTATGAACCACCAGAAAATCTGTATGTTTCATGTTGATTCGGTTGCAAACGCCTTGACTTGAATATCCTTTTAGAAAATCTGTGTTATGTTTCCAGCCTTAGAAACTCCTGTTTTGGAGAACTACACCAAAGAGCAGGTTTCAATCTCGGCATAAAGTAAAAATACCTTCTGCTGACAGTCATCAGGGAGATCTAGGTAGTGGATTCTTCTTTCCTACAATGAAAGTGCAACCCAGTTTCTAGTTTAATGGTTATGGGGAGCCCTTCCCACCACTTGCTTTCCATTGTTATGCAATAACCTCTTTTTTTTGTTAGAAAGCAATAACAAAAAGGTCAAACCATGTCCCTGTTGGTAGTCTTGAAACTCTGTGGCCTCCCTCCTGACACGCATGCACGTAACGACATTCAAAAACATCCTTTATCTTTCTTAGGGCAGGAATCAAACTCCTAAATAAATCAGGAATTACTTCTAGTGGAAGACTTTTCCCTAAATTACATTTATGCAACTTGTTATTACATTTCACATGAAGTATCGGAGAGGATTACATGAAAGAGGATAGCACCTACAGTCGGTACCTATTTCCCAGAGAAGCCATTAGGGCAAGTTTATTAGCCCATCTTGGTTGTAAATAATGGATTCAATTCAATATTGGGGTTACCTGGGGTTTAAATTGGTACTGATCTTAGTCTAACGTTTCCAATTTCAGGAATTGAAGCACATTACTATATGCCTTTGCCAGCATGCAAAATGTTAATCTTGATAGATTGCATTAATCTTTATAGAGAGCACTTTTTGCTCCACTTATATTTCAGGATCTTAACTCCTCAACATAAGGATGCTTTAGCTCTTTATACTGAGAACACTGCACATTTATTTTAATTGGATAACTGAGATTTTCTGCTTACTGAGCTGTCTGCCTGACATTTGCAAAATGCAGCTTTTTTTTCCCTAGCATAACCTAACAGTTTATTTTTATTTTTTATTTTTTACAAGGCCCATCACCCAACATGCAGAACCTAATCCTTAATTAGTTGTCATATTTGTTTGGATGTTATACATCATCCATCGGACAGAACAGTTTGGGTTTCTGTCCTTTCGTAATGTCCGTTAAACGATGTTATTTGCAGCCAACCTGTCTGATGGGAAAGAGAAGGGACACTTCCCTGGGAGCCGATCCCCGCTGAGCAGGCGGCGGGCTCAGGGAGGCGTGGGTTTTCACTCTGACTTATGTGGAACAGGGGCTGGAAGAGCAGATTCCCAGCCAACACACTACCCAAGTGTTTCTCAATGAGTAATTATTTCAACAGGATGGAAGGTCTTTCACAGAAGAACAACTTGACCCAATATACACAGATAGAAGAACACCTCCTGCACTAAGTTAAGCCAAGGGAAGATTTTTAAACCCATCTCCCGCCTATATTTGTGTTTCAAACACGGTTTCAGTGAGCCTGGCAATGGCTTCTACCTCCCCTTCCAGCCAAAACTCTTATTCTTAGTACCCCCTACCTAACGGGGCACTGCAATCTACACAAAGCAAGATTACCCTCCTTGAGCACCCTGGTAGGACATGAGGTAGGAAGCTGAGAAGTTTGACAGCATCTATTCTAGAGAGCCCAACAACAGCTGAACACGACCTCCTGGCCCTGACCACTGCCTGACTGCACCCTTAAAATGAAGTTTCCAGGTCCCTTCATGGACACAATTCAACGTAGCTGCTCCCCACGAATGGGTAATCGTGTGTTTCATTGCTTTGCTGTGTAGAGGAGGTGCACCCCAGCCAGCTGAAGTGAGCGGTGCGATGCCCTGCAGGGAGCCGCCGCATCACCATTGCAACTATGCTGCCACCGCCTTCCATTCATTTGTGTGGATATAGGAAACGTACCCACACACTTAAATGCAAACCAGCATGAAATAAAAACCTTTCTTCTTCCATGTTATGAAAACAAGGTCTTGGGTCGAGAAGTGCTTTTATTCTTTTTCCTCCCCATGCTAATCCCAGTCTTACCTCATTAGGAGAAAACATTCAAGTGGTTGATACACTGGCATATACTACCTAGATTTTCTGATCCTAGTCTGTGTCCGGTGTGCTCGTGTGAGGTGCTGCAAGAGAGCTACTGGTATGCAGAGCAGTAGGGAAGTGCTAGAGAGGCAAAAAAAAAAAAAAAAGAAAGAAAAAAAGAAACAGCTGCCAGAGAACAATTTCCCTTTCAGACAAAAAGCAAACATCTCCATTGCTAGATTAAGTTATGTGTTGTAAGGACTCAAGCTCCAGTTTGGCAGAAAAGCTCTTGTTATAGTGAGAGATGAAGCGTATGCCCTTTAGGAGTAAAAGCAGCATTATGATAAACTTTTATAATGCTATAAGATGGCTCGTTTTGATGACACTTTCATGAATTCTTCAAAGACCTCCCAAAATCATTGTCTCCCTTCTGATCTCACCTCCTACACAAATCTTCCCTTCCCACTGAAACAAGGTTGCCTTTTATGTTTTTTCCTCTTTTCTTCTCTCCCCTCTCCCTACCAAAGTGATACTGCAGCTCTCTGTTAGGGATGAAATCATTTGCACAGCCTTTTTCTCCCTCATTTACTTTTTTTCCTGTACCGCAAAGCTGAAAAAAACATGGCAATAGAAGCATGTCAAACTTGCAGAAAAAAATCACTTGATGGAAGAAACAGCAATACGGCATGAGAGCAATTGAAATAAAGAATAAAAGTAGCAGAAAGTTAAAGAAAATTGAATTCTAGTGAAAAAGTGTAACATTTTACCCACCTAAGAAGCTAACAAACAACGTGGATGGTCTTATCTTGAGCAAGGACAGACTAGTACAGGATACGGTGTACAGGGCCAGTCCTCATTTCCCAAACAGATTCAATTTACACTCTGCTAGACAATTAAAACTGTATTAGAATTTCAAATAACTGGGAAAAAAAAAATACCCTGGAAATCCTACCTGCATCAGCCTTCGTTTTGGCTGTGCATGATGCTTTGCTTATTCTCTGGCAAATTATTCAATACATACAAAGTATTTATCAATTTAGCATGTGTTGGCTACTTGGCTAAGGATGGATCAAATTGTAAATAACGATACCAGGGAACAGGCGGATGAATCCAACCATGTGAAAATGATGCAGTGTTTCGGGTTGTGCGTGTGTCCCCCGCTCATATTTCTGTATTCACATGGGTCTCACCTTCCTTCAGTTCAAAACTTACTACCTTGGTCATTTCATCAAGCCACCCAAGGAAACAGGGTCGATGTATCCCTCACGCTTGGTGGGGAGAAGAGTACGCTTGAACATCCAGTGTTCCCGTTTCACACACAGATAGAAAATCAGCACGACCTGATGCCTCCTACCACTGCTGGCAAACATCCGCGTCTCTCCTCTTCACCTTCCCAGAAGGATCCAAGCACTTCTGAGAGCAAAGCTGGCTGCTAAACTGCAAAACATGCAGTATTTAATCCCTTACCTTTATGGCTTCTCTTCCTCTGCTACATTACACTAGAGCAGGAACCCCTGCAGGAAAGTCCCACAGTTCTGCCGGTGGGCACAGGACAGGACTTAGAGCTCCTTAAACTCATCAGCCTCACCGGGACCTGTTGGACTGATGGGTACGTCCATGCCTACGAGCACGGAGTCGTCTTTCCCGTGCCTTGGATGACAAACCTGGGAGTGACCAAGGGAGCCTTCTGGAGCAGCTACCTTCCCCTCCCGCTCTGCCCCTGGAGGAAACGCCGCTGCCCGGGCAGGAGACAGCTCTGCAGAAAGCCACCGGCCGTCCATGGCGGGGCAGAGGTGGGCACAGGCTTGGCAGCGACCTGCCCTCCTCGAGCAGCTACAGCACAGCTGTGGGTTTGGGATCCTCTCTCGTGAAATGCCCTCTTTGAACGCGGTCGCTGTGGAATGCGGTCATTTTGGAAGGTGCCTCCTTTCCCCCCAGCTCTTCCTCGCACGTTACACAGGGTCGCCCGAACGAGACGCCTGATGCTGGGCTGGCCCTGCCTGTCTGGGAAGCAAACCTGCGAGCCAGTCCCGTGCC
>NW_009737514.1:273154-275297 GCF_000703405.1 Apaloderma vittatum | reverse complement strand
GCTGCCGGGGTGACCGCCCCACTCCCCCAGCCCCCGGCAGGCACCCACCTCCTTGGGCACCCAAACCCCCTTTCCTGGCAGGGGAGAAGGTGAACCTTGCCAGGGGTGCTTCTGCCCACAGGGGTACTGGGCAGCTCTTCAACCAACACAGTGAACAAATAAAAGCAAAATGACTTGGAACACCAATGTATCTTTACCTTTTCAGACTAAGCTTTTATTTTTGATATTACAAACCAGTTTTCTTTATTCACAAATCACGGTTGTGATATAAACACTAATTTCTAAAGACAGATATACACATTTTCAGGGTTTGTAGGGTGGTTTGTTTTTTTTTTTTTAAATCTGTTTAGAAGTCACTATATTCCACATATGGTAGTAATAATTTTTTCATAAGTCATATTATCAGTAGTTATTTATATAAGTGAAAACATTCCCAATATATATAGTAAAAAAATTTCAAATGCTTTTCTTACATAGCTATTTCAGACATACATTTTAAAATGACTACTAGGAGTACTGTAGGAGCTTTATAAACAAAATATTTTCTAATACGGGCTGCACCCTCAACCTTTCAAGATTATTTTAATAGACTAAAAAGCCATATAATCATTTGGAGAGTGGGAGTTGTAAAGCCATCTCATGAAAATTAAAATTGCAAATAAAGTCTGTTATTCCCCACATCAGACATTTTCTGTGTGCAATTCCGAAAGAGATGTATCGTCCACACTTAGAATTGGAAGCCTAACATTTGGTAAACATTGTTCAAGTTGCTTATGTCGTGGTGTCTAAATCAAATATTCTTTTTTATTATTTTTTTTTTTCTTAAATAGGAGGCTTGTTTTGTATATCTTATATATAAATGTGGGGATTGAACTCTTAATAAACTTCAGTTCATTCCCTCACCGGTATATAAATATGTTACTGTCCCATTTTTTTTTTTCATTGATCAATATAATATAGTCTCTTTCTCTCTCTGTTTCAATTTTGAAGACAATTTCTTCTTTTTTTTTTTTTAATCCTTAGATATAAATGCTACAGAAACTTTGTTTTCAAATCTCGTGAAACTTTATTGATGGTTATTGTTCAACTGATCATACTGCATGCACATACGATGACAAAGAGAAAAGCCTGATCACAAACACTTTTTTTTAAAGCAGAGTTGTTATAGCAAGTTGGCAGGTTCACAGCGGTGAGTTGATAAGTTACTAAGGTGCTTGCCGGTAGGCACGCACGTCACACATGAGGATATAACTATCTGCAGCGGAACTGGAGCGGGACAGCCCCCTGCTTTATTTATTTAAATACAAAAACAAGAAGACCCGTGACAAACACCCCAACTTAGGTTAACTTGTAAACAGGACAACATGGAAAGAGTCCAAACATATGCACAGACAAGCTGCAAGGGGGGGCAAACCCCCCCCGCCGAGAGCCGGAGAGGCCCCTCCTGCCGCCGGCGAGGGTCCCTCTCCGGCTCCCCGAGGCGAAAGTTTGGGTTCGGAAAGCGAAACAGGGGCGGGGTGTCCCGCCATGAAAAATTGCAGCTTGTTTACACGACACGGTCATGTTTCAAAAAGTACCAAGCTGATGGAAATACCATGGTTATCTCTACTCAATGACTGCAATACTTGTAAAATGCTTATATAAATCTGAGTATGATTATCATATAATTCCATAAAAATGATACGTCTGTTCTCTAACAGTTGGTCTACTAGGCTAAATCTAAAGCGTCATAGGCTGTGTATTTCTAGAACTTAACAACTCCACTGCACGGATGTAAATTTTATACATTTTTTTTTTTTTTACTGGTACAAAGAATTTAAGTTTTTATTACTTTCTTTTTTGGAAAAAAAAGAAAAAAATAGAAACAGTGCTTTTTCACCTTTTTATTTATTTTTTTTTCCCTCCCATAATATAAAAGTCAGCAATGATATCAATAATTTATTTTACTGGAAGAAATATAAAAAGAATGCTTGTTAATGGTCTAACTAGCAGTTTTTGCCTAAATAACTAGTTATTGTTAAATAGCTGAATACTGCCTGGTGGAATGCTTTAAAAGGGTGCCTTCGGACAGCTTTTAATCTGATTTTTATGTACAAGTGTCGAGAGAAGCACCCCTAATAAGAACATAACCTTTGGCTTTGAA
>NW_009737514.1:253154-270654 GCF_000703405.1 Apaloderma vittatum | reverse complement strand
TCCTTGTACACTTGGTCGTGGTCGATTTGCTGGCCCAGTCCTCCTCTTCACCTTGAACTACACAGCTTTGCTTCACAGTCCGAGTCTGAATGCAGTTACCATTAATGAGATGGACGTGTCAGCTAGAAACAGGACTCTTTGAATGGGTCTAACATTGTTTCTGTACTCAAAGAATTTCCGTTTGATCTCAGGTATCACATATAACAACATAAGTAATCTTGAAATTACAGTTGTCTTGCACAGTAGGGCTAATGCAGTAAACACGTTAAGTTTTAATAATACCCTTCATATCTCTCCAAAAAAAGCATTATTTTTTTAGCTTTATGTGAACAATATAACCCCAGAGTGGTCTCATTCTGCGTAACCACCTTATTTTTCAGATGTAAATACAAGCCTGCTGTTTTTGAAAAAGGGACAATGGTTCTCTTTTTTATTTATTATTTTTTTTTTAATCACATATTTGCTCTTCCATGAGCGCAATGTGATTCCTAATTGGCTGAGGGGAAGTTGAGAAAGAAATGTTTCCATGGCATATGCAATCCTCCATCACCCATCGCTGTGGGTCCTGGATGTGAGGTAGACATGGGGTCCAAATTATCTGCACTAGACATTCCTGCCTACTCGGTGACATCTTCAAGGAAGGAGTGGAAATTACCGTTGATAGGACAGTCCTTATTCTTCATTTCACCGAGTCACTGTCTGCAAGAAGAGGAGGGATTCATTGCATATGGAAATCCCAGTAAACAACCTGCTGAGCCAGCTGGGCTATCGAAAGGCAAGAGGGTTCAGCACTGAAAAGGCAGTGACCTTATATAAATGTCTCTCACTCTCTGACCAAGCAGAATTTATATGCTTTTCCTTTTCCAAGGATATGCAACCACACATCTTGATTAAACAAAAGTAGAAAAAAAAGCTCAGGCAGTACCAACTTCAAAGTATACATTGGTTGATATTTGGTATTGTGAAAAAGTAACATTTTTTTCCAGCAAGACTGAGCAAATAGAAAGCGTAACTATGTTCTTCTAAAGTATTCTATGGCAAAATCAGGATGTTTCGCTACAAAGTACAACCAGAGGAGCTGAATGCCTTCAGTTGTACTGTCTGGTTTACTTCGGAAAGTCAACTTCCTATTAAGGGATAATACACTGATAAGGAGTTAATCTACTACAGCTATGATAGTACCAAAACTTCATGAATGCGAGCTCTGCATCTTATCCCACAGTCATGTTTACTTTAGATTTGGGCAGAGAAGCCCTCATAGCTATCAAAGATACACAGGAATACCCAGGGGAAGCCATGTGTTGGGCAGTCCCCTTCTTTAAGACATAGTCTTGCACTTGGCATAACAAAATATGTGTCAAAGCCCCATATAAAACATAATAGTTGCCCTTTTCTATCTATCATCTATTGATGAAGGATTCCATTTGTATGTCAATGCCACTTAAACAGTTATTATCCATGGATAGCTATCTTTGAAAATTATCCAAGGTGGTGAACGAGAAAGTTCCCACTGAAAGAAGAAAAAAAAAAGGAAAAATAGCTCACTTCAGCCTATGTTGTGATCCCTTGAGTTGGAAAAGCAGCAGGTTTGACACTGACCCCATACTCTGGAGCCACTTTGGTCACAAAGACTTCCACAAACCTCAACCTTGGTAACCCTCCACATCAGGATGCAAGCATTTTAATATTTAGAGATATAAAATACTTAGCTTTGATAGCAGCCATAACAGAATCTCTTATGTCTTGTTCATCTACATCTTATCTGCCTCCGTGTGCCTATTTTTTAAGTCTGAGAATCCATTTTAAACATCATTATAATTTTAATTCTCTCAAGCCAAATCTCATTCAAACAGTAAGAAAACATCTAGGAAGGGAAAACAATTAATTTAAAGCAAGACTTGTTTCCAGCACTAAAAATTTCCCTCACATCCCTAGTAACACGGAGGAGGAATTGCACGTACTAGTATTCTGCACGTTTTCATGCCATCACGATAATTTTTAAAACTATGGGAAACAGGACTGATTTTTTTTTTTACTTCTGATTAACTGGTATTCAATAGTGAATATCCCGCACCCCACGGAACAGCAAGTGTGGGAGTGGCCTAGAGGCAAGGGCCACTCGTAAGGAAGGAACAAGCTTGAACACAGAGTGCTCAGGCTTTATTAAATTAGTCGTATGTTGAACCCAGCTACTGAAGTAACTAGTACCTTTACACCGCTGATGGAATAAAACCTGTCGCTACTAGCATTATGTCGGTATTTTACAGAAAACCGGACAAATAATAGGAAAATACGGATAAACGCCATGAGCAGCTTCAAAAGAAAGAAAAAAAATTACTGTTTCGGCACACTATTTACTTCTGAGTACATTTTTATTACTCTTCTGCTAAAGCAGTAATAACTAATTGTCAGTGTTTTACATTACTTTTTTCAGCCTACTGTGTAAATCATGCTTCTTCCCTAAAACGGAAGAGTTGGCTAGTAATCCTAGGGTGAAAATTGTGATCTAAGTTAACGCTTTCTCCTTAAAACAAATGTTTTATGTTTATATTACAGTAATGCTGACGTCTGTCCTGTGATATTAACATAAAAATGGTATTTCAGAATTAGCAATGTCTATATTCTTGTTAAAATAAGAAACACTTCCTCCTTTTCTTTTACAGGATATTGAAATTTCACTTGAACAAATGTGCGCATGTAAACAGAAAATAAAATGTAAAAAGCATTCTTCCAAATCTTCTGTAAAAGAAAATAAAGTATATCAAATTAAGTTGTAAAATTCTCATTCTCACGCCCTCCTAATACACTTGATGTATGTAAGCACAAACATGGAAGAATATATTTCCAAAGGGGAGAAAATACACGCTCAGATATTATCTGGGAAAAAAAATGCATTGAAATTCCTCTGTGATGAAGAGACACTTCTTTTTTTTTTTTTTTCTCCTCAGGGTGACCTCTACCTTCAGAATATGATGGTTTTATTATGATTAATAAATTTCATTTCCACAGAGGAAAGGAACAGTGTCAGCTTAAACTTAAAGCAAGTGAGTTTCTTTTTAAATGCTAATTTTTAAACACGCCCTTGCATGACACCAAATTTAGAAGCTCAGAAGGTTAGCAGAATAGATTCTGATTTCCATGCTGAAAATAGTAAGAAGGATTTAAACTACATTGTCACACTGAAAATCAGTAAAGCTACTTCAGTCACATAGTCATTGGTTCATTTATTCACTACTACGCCAGCATGCTTATTTCTCATTAAAATTAGTGGCATTTAAAGGCTTTGTGATAATTTACACGGGAAATAATCATTCTAGGTAAGCAATTTACTAAAATTTAGGACATGCAAATGGCAAAGTACTTTGAATAAATTAATAGTCAATGAGATTATCTGTGTATTTTACAGAATGTTAAATCGCTGTATCAAAACCAGTATGTGCACTCACAAATTCTTGTCCACGTCTGATGAACAATTTTGATGCATCACTAATCGGGACAAGGTAAGTTCCAGTATTTTCCAGTATATCTGGAACAGGTATTCAGGACATAACAGGAAAAGAAATAATGTTTGCTAGCACTTTGCTACCCATACTGGCACCGGTTCTTAGGTAGCTGGACTAACAACTTACTGGGAAATAACTAAGAAAAAAATCAGCGTAGCCGTGCTAACATCTGTAAAGGCAGCTGCAAACTACTGACCAAAAGCTCTGTATGTGGGGTGTTCTTCTTCACTCATGGTGTGTCTCGATTTCTTCAATCAGTTTCAGGACAAGACTTAAAACTGCTACGATGCTACCTAAAAGCACAGTTGGAAGGGATGCAAGGAGAGCCAAGGCTGCCTGGCCTTACCCAGATAAAGGATTCCAGTAACTAAGGTCGTGCTCTTTCCCCAGTCACGTAACGACGACGGTACCAGGAGAGACGACATGAGCAGCAGAGCTCCTCCGTGCGCGCACCAGCCACGTGCCACGCTGCCGTATGAGTCCTTCAACTCACAATTCCTCACTACAGGAGGATGTGTATGGTGTTCAAAGCATGTGCCACAGATCAATTTACTTCGTTTTGGACATTAACACCAAGAAACTCCAGGCATTTTGGTAACCTGCAGAAGCGAGTCTATATAGAAGGCAATGAGGAAAGATGTCCAACCTAGATTTATGTACTTAAGACCAAGGCAAATGATTGAAATCTGCTGATAAAAACAGTTTCCAGTCATTGCTAAAATTCTCTTTTAAATGCAGAATGTCAAACACTAAGACCGTTCAACAAGCGAGGGCCATAAAGACTTTGTTGTGTATCATCCTCTTCCTCCATGACTGAGAATGCTTTACAGATTTGTGTTGTGGAGCAGAGAAAGGACTGAGAGGATACAGTAGAGACAGACAGCACGATGTAACAGTGCAACGTCAAGTTATGCACCAGTGCTGCACTCCTGCATAACTTGAAAGCCAAGAGAGATTTCCCATTAATATAATATTAAAATTCCTGGGCTTTGAGAGAGATGGAGAAACTTGACCACAGTCTACCAGAGGGATAGGGCAATAATAAGGGATTTAGATGAAGGGTTCTTAATGAATACGACATTGATGAAATATTAAAAGCAGACTTTATTTCTTCCAGCAGATTGGAGCAAGAAGAAACTTGAGAACCCTATTCCAAATTTTCTATATGCAGAAACAAACTTGAAATTCTTGACTGTTTACTTATTTATGTCACATCTGAATTTTGCCAGTTAATTTTCTTGCTAATTGATGGGCATGTTCTGCAGAAATTCTGCAGAATTGCTCAGACTTGATTTTAATTTTTATTTCTGTATGTCAACCCGTAGCTTCTTTTCAAGTTTGTTAGATGTTTACAGCCATCCAAAGCAGAGCTGACATCTGATGAAACATTTAAATAAATACGATTGCTGATGGTTGATTTGCAGACACAGAGAAGAGCAACAAACAGCAGCAGAGGTGACTTTCCCCCTGCGCTGATACTCAATAACTGCTATGGAACAATCCTAGGGACAGACCTCAGCTTAAAAGCTTTCTCTCAAGTTTCAGCCTTGCTGTCTGGATTAACACAGTGTGGGGATTTCACTTGATGCCTAGGTAAAAATCTAACATAATTCTATGCTACCAACAGCTCGCTGTATGAGCTCTATCAAAGAAAGTTAGATTCCCCGTAAACTTCATAAAAAGACCCCAAACACTGGGGAAACTGAAGCTTGCCATCAGGTGACACCTAAACCCAGTTGTAGTACAATGAAAACCAAGTATTTCTTCAATCTGTAAAGAATTTTCCTATTTCTGTAATCTTTTGGGGCAACAAACCTTGAATAGATTCTCAGTAATAAATTTACTGGATACTTTGTTTACTGCATTTTAAAACAGTCTATTGTGCTGGTGTGTAAAGTTCTGTGCTATGCAATAATGCATATTTATTCGTATTTTTTTATTAGTATTATTTAGCATTTTAAAAGTCATATGGTAATTTTACGATATGAAAAGTGAATCCTCATTTATTTCATGCACCTCTATATAACCATACATACATGCACACAGACAAACCACCTTTCCCATGTACTATTTTCAATCTATCGAAGAAGAAAAATGCGGGTTGCTTCATTAAAAAAAAAAAAAAGGGGCACAGAAAATGCAGACATGCTTATACACACTTGTTGAGGGCAAACACAGATTATTCACCATTTCTGTTATCAAAGGAGCTTCACATTGCAAATCCTCCATTTACAAATCACAGAACCTCAGCTTTACTTAATCTTGTCATGTTGTCACATTTGACTAGCCAAGCGAACTGACCTAGAACTGTAAGCACCAGGAAGGCAAGCTGTCAAAGAGATAATGACAAAGATGCCAAAAAGGGCTGCCAGTGTTTTCACTGGGTGAGAAAAAGGAATTAATCAATCTTCGTGGAAGAAGAACAGAGAATAATCAAAGTGTTTACTGATTTTTATCAGCTGAACATCTTTACCACGCAACTACCAAGAGCAGTAAAAGCTGTAAAAAATGGAATTCCATATAAGCAACTGTTCAGAGCAGCCCTAAATGCAAGTTTAAACTGCCAACATAAAGGACACTTGAATTTATAGGAGGAGTTTAATACTGTGCATTAGTACAACATTTCCTAGTCCTTCCAGAGCCAAACTTTGGTCTCTGCTGTTTTTCACAGGGGAAAGCAGTATGGCTTCCAATAAATAGACACCTTACAGGTGCTCCTTCACCTTCACATTTTATTTTATCTGGTTAGTGGAAGAGCATAGCACAGTAATAAAAGTGTCTCATAGAAAACAGTTATTTTCCAAGTCAAATTGCTTCATGTAGCAAAGTCAGGCCCATAGGCAGCAACACTAAAAAAGAAGAACCTCTCACAACTGAACATACATCTTCACACAGCAATTCAAAACAGCTGAAGGAAATATCTCTGAAACTGTATTCTTCTGAAGCGGTCTGGATTATACGTACTTCTTGGAAATTCCTCTGAACGACTATAATCTGATCAGTATCTCTTACCAGACGGGTGAATAAGTCAATGTGCAAGCATGTATGGCCAAATTTTGACCAGCTACGAGTATTTATGTACCGTAGCAGAGGTACACCACAACAGGCACCTTAACCTTTCCAAGCACTTCGTTGAGTACTAATTTGCTTTTAAATTACCATCTCCATATTTGTTATTGCTTCATGGATTAAATTGGAGGTGGTGTTAGTGTCGACAGGTTAATGACAGGATACAGGAAAACTGCACCGACTTGAGCAAATGCCTCGGTGAAAAACTGCCAATATTCTGTTCAAACTATTCCAGTAGTACAAACTCCAATATTTGCATCTTTAAGCCATCTGCTTTCACGAAATGCTCTTCCTAGAGTTAGAGAATCAAATCTTTCAGAATGTTTAATCTGTTTTGGAGACTGCACCTTTCTCCAAATGGAGGTCAAAAACTTAGGTTAAGACGGTCAACTTCTAAAGCTTTACAATGCATTTCATTTGCACCACACATACAATCCCGCCTCCTGGGGACAATTCTGCTCAAATATATAAATAAATACAGTCACAACTGGACAGATGTTATTTTCACTTCCACCACACTTCATTCCAAATTCAGGTTTTTATATATACACTTGCCTCGAACTCTATTATTTCAAAATCATAAACTACATACACATTTGGGAGAAAAATAATACCACACATGCAACTGCACTGGATCTTTTTCTTTGTAGATGGAAGCCAGATAACAGTTAAAAATTAGAGGAAGAAAGAAAGAGTGATATAAACATAGACTAATGATCCTGCCCCGTATTTACACAAAAATCATAAAATGCAATATGCAGGTCCATCCTAGAATGCACTTCAAAAATATTTTCGCTTTACAAACTATGAAAACCTAAAAGAAAAAAAAAAAGAGCACTGATTTGAAAAAAAAAAATCATTAAAAATGCTAAAGATTCAAAATAAGCAATGTTCTACAATCAACATGTAAATAAGCCATGGGTTTATTCTGGGCCTCATTCTGATTTATTAAGTGTCTGGTAGGGCAAGGTGCCCATTGGCCCCATCAGCCAGGAACCTCAGGATTAATTCTCCCCTAATATACCCATTGTCAGAGATTTGCTAGAGAAAAGTCTTCAGACATCCTTGTTAAAATTCCATCAAAGTGATAGGACAAAGTCTGTTCTAGTTTGGGCCTGTTTGCACACTCTTTAATCATGCCTGCCAGAGAAGATCTATCCCAAAAGCACAGACCCTCTCTTCCGAAGAGTGATTCATTTTAGCCTCAGAATGCACTGAATGCAGTCAAGAGTGAAATATTTTTAAATTTCTTTGGGAAGGACCCCTTTGTCAGATACTGGAATAGGTTTTCTTTATGTAACGTGCATGCAAAAACATGACCAGAAATGTGTACATGGACACACTATCTATTCATTAACACATTTATTTATTCAAGATTGTTTTATTCCTGAATCAAAAAGATATCATGTGGCTGAGGGCTAAGTATCCTCTGGCAGGAATGATAAAAGTATCCAGAAGAGAAGAGTGAACATTACCAGCAGAATCACCCAAGACCACCCATTTCCATTTGATCATAAAGTTCCAGCCAAAAAAAGTCTCCAAACACACACATTCTGGACAAGGAAATAATACAAACATACATATACTCACATTTCAAACATTGAGCATATTATCAGTATCTTCACTTTATATCAATGGTACAATTGAATTACTGTAACTGAGTTTAGGAGCACTAAAAAAAAGCACTATACAATTGTACTGCAGCTGTTCTGCATGCATCTGAAAAGCCATCAGAAGGTCAGCTTCGGTTCTCCACATTTATCTGTCTCTGGATATGCTCCACGTATTAAAAACCATAAAACATCAGACAATAAATCAGTTGAAAGTCAACTTACAGATTCGAAAGACCAAATGCAACTTTGGCAACTTGTACCACAGGAATATGGGCCAGAGAATTACTTTGTATAAAGCCAAAAGTCCTTTAAATTCTATGACTAAAACACAGGCATACAAGAAACAGAAGATACAGGCTTTCGTTAGCTTTCTCCTTCAGAGCATATTACAAAAAAAAGGCACCTACAGTCACCTGTGATGGATATGGTTGTCATATGGCCAGAAATGGACCTAGCAAAAATACCTTATTGTTGAATAAATCCAACAGAGGTAATCAACTGGTAAACTGAAAAGTTTTAATAAATATACAGAGATTAATTTTTTTCTGTGTAAAGTTCACTGAATTTACTGATAAATAAGAATACTATATTTTTGTGTAGCAATATGTGCAATACATACATTATATATATATTTCATATATATAGAGAGAGAGATTAAAAATATACTCTTGGACACTTGAATTGTGCCTGAATCGAGGGGAAAAATGTCTTTATTAGAGAAATAATTATTGCCAAGAAAGGTTCACTCTGCAAAACAGGAAATTGCTTTCAAGACAAAAAAAATATTGAAGACCCCATGTCTATCTCAAGAATTCCGAGTTAAAAAATTGCTATAATAATTTTATTTATTCTTACTTAGCAAGGCCTAGATTGATGTATTAGCAGTCTCCCTACTACAGCTCATTGTAATGCAGAGCCGAGCAGGAAGCACAAGTGAAATAATGAAAGTAAAAATCCAGGTCTAGTGGGACCAAGAAAGTGTCACACATTGACTTCTCAAAATGTAGCCTCTTACTGATTTAGGACTTTGAAAAGTCCATGTTAAATCAGTTTTTATTATAGAAGAACTTTTCAGATTACCATAAAAAATGCTATGGCCATCATATATTACATTTTCAGCATATTTTGACTTTAGCTACAATCTTTCTTTTAATTAGTAAATGTTCTTTATTTGGTTCTCTGTAGATCACTGATGGCATGAACAGAAAACTCGTCACCTTTCATTAATTTCTGCTCCTTGATAAATAAACACTTCTTAACACCAACATTTTGCGTCACACTCTATACCCCTTCAGCCTTCAATACAAGCAGCTTCTATGAACTCAGGAACTTTTTCCCATAACATTATTGGCAGAATATAACCAAGCACTGTTACTATTTATTTTGGCTTTTGAGTTTGTTTTTTTTACGTAGTGACACAATACCATCCTTACCTGAGTTAAGACTAAGATTGTTCAAACTATTGCTTAAAAGAAAGACAACCCCTTGACATATTCAATAGATGTATAAATTAGCATTACCTTTTAAAAACATTGTTCGTTCTTCTGGACCTACTGCTCACAACACGAGCGTGTGCTTGCAAAGCACCTAAGATTTTTCCTTACTAGAGAGCTATCCTCTGAGGACACAGACCCTCTCTCCCACTATCTCATCCATAGGATAGACTTTGTGAGTGCTTTAGGGGCCGCAGGACGCTTGTGGGCAATAGTTGCCCCCAACGAGTTGAAAATGGTTATATCTATAGCACTTACAATGTCCTACGTCCATCTAAGCCTTTGCTCTTTTCCTTAGTTCTGTATGGCTTGGGATTTGGAAAGTCAGTCTTGATTGTACTGCACAGTGAGTTTTTATTAGAAGGTTTAACACATCCTTGCTTACTAGGCCATATGACATTTAAACTGGAAATAACCCACCCAAGTCAGCAAAATAACCTAACGTCTTTTATATGGCAGAACCTCTAGGCTGAAGCTATAAATTAATTAAAGTATTCCAAAGATTTATACTATGGACTTGCCTATGCTTTCTCTTACGATTAAATGCAGCATGTGAAAAAGGATATTGAGACCTGGATGGATGCATCAAGAAGTATCAATGATTGTTACCTGCAGAGGTGTTACAAGAAATTTCATCTGCTGCAACGAAGACGAATTGATTTCTGCAAGAGAAGATAAAATTCACAATACTGCTTGCTGACTGGGAAATGTGCTAGCTGCCAATTGACTTGATGTTTACAGATGGGGTAGGGTAAGGGTGCTTAATTTCAATGAATGTAGCAAGAAAAAGTGTTGACGTATTTCAGCACTATAGAGTTTATAAGGATCATGAGGTAGACATGCTAGGATCTTTTAAATGAAATAATGGTGACATTCGGATATGGACTATGTACAAACTCTTGCATTGGAAGCTTCATGTTTAGTGTTACAGATATGTCAATATATTTATGAAGTCTAATAAAAATAAAACAATCTTTATATTGATAGAGATATTAAAGGGCACTAGTGCAAAATATGTGAAAAGCGTTTTTTGAAAAAAAAATAAAATTGCAATTTACTTCGTGCACCTGAAAGGAGGATATTGAAAGTAAAATATTTTGCTTTTTATATGTCTAATATGATGGCAATCACAAAATTAATTTTCTGCTATTTATTAAAAAAATGACAAAGTATATTCACATATACTGTCAGTTGAATACATACAAAAGCCTTTTGCAGAATCTTAGGAGAATAAACTAGAGATATGCGTAATTTATTATAAACCTTCTCTTGCAAAATTCTTTTTTTTAAACCAGGTAACATAAAAAGAGAAATGCTAAATACAGTAGTATTTCAAATGCAGAAAACTTCAATTACAGCACAAATCCTGATTTGTCCTTTCCGAAGTCAAAGCAAACAGGATTTGGGTTAGTGGAAACCATGTTGAGGGATTAACAGCAAATGATTCCTTTACATGTATATACACAGCTTCCTTGAATTATCTGTGTGTTGTGCAGGATTACTAAGGAACCTGGGTGCAGTTCACCCCAAATTGCCTGTAGCTCCTCCAGCCCGCGCTGCAAGGCACGGTGAAGAACTGAGGTTTTTCGTTTTGCACCGCTTTAATGCAAGAGTCTAACAAACTGGAGCTAGAAGGAACAAGTTTTAGCTTGTACTAAAGACTGCCTAGAAGAGTCAGTTCTGCAAGATGACAAAAGCTCTGTAAAGCATTAAGTACTCTGGAGATCTGGTTGAAAACTATTCGGTTCAGGAGCAGGCAGCTCTTAGGGGGAACAGAACCTCAAAGAGTTAAGCCCTAATCTATTTTTATTACTCCACCTCCAATGTATAAGAGAGATTTGAAATTCTCCTTTAGAAACCTCGCTGCTTAGAGGCTCATGGTTTGGGAAAAAAAAAACAAAACAAGGACTCTATAATCCACGCTATAGGGACAAGATCAATCATTGCCTCTGCCCTATCTCAGAAATACGAGCACCTGCCTTTTGGTCTGAATGAACTTAATGATCAAACTGTGTATTATTTTAGTTGCAGTTGGAGGTACAGAATGGTAGTTTTACTCTTTACTTTGTCATCTGCAGCAATTTCACAAGCTAATGAGATCTACCTTGCATATCACGCTAAAGAGATGAATTTTTAAAAAATGAAGAGGGATAAATTTATCATTATAAGTACAGAGCTACTCTGTATTTCATAGGTAGTATCATTTGTCACTGTATTTACTGCTATCACCTCTTTTATTACCAACCTCTTGTGACAACTAGAAAGAAAGAAGCAGGTCGATGTTTGCCTAAAAGGGATTCAGCCTGTAGCAATGCACACGTACCAGCTACTGTTTTATAATTTTACAGAAAATCCTTTAGAATAATTCTATGAAGTTATTAAACTGCCCTCTCATCTAGAACAGATCAGTTTTCCTTAAAAACTGCCACTAAAGTGGCTAGCTGAGCAACTCCTTTTCCTTATTTCTATTCAGAACACTTGTTGTTAGGGAAGCCACTGACATAGCACCACAGATACTCTATCTCCAGATGCCAAATTCAGAATTATCTGTAAGAATAGCAGGCTGGTTTAGCTACTTACAGAAAGACCCCAGGACACTAAATGCTATTTGTCTTTTGGAATGACGGATGTTATTGAAACTTCCCTGAAATCTCACTTTTTATTACCAACTCTTCCCTAATCATTGGTAGAAAAATCAAGAAAATTCAACCCAAGGCGATACCTATTTAAAAAAATATCTACCCTAAACATTCCTTTTAATACTGCTTCAATTTACATAGGCAGATACTATTTTTCCTTCTATTTGGCTTTTGTAAAATTAATTTTGCAACTATATAAATAAATGAGGAGAAAGTTACACGTTGGTCAGCAGAGCAGCTCTGAGAATGAAAAGTAAGACTAGATGCTGGAGTTCAATAAGCCAGTTCATTTTTTTGTTTATAACTAATTAGCTGTCATTTGTAACAACTACAAAAAATTTGCTTTAACATTTCAATGGTTTTAATGTTTTTACAGTAACAAGTTCTTATTTAGTTAAATTCTATACTACTGTTTACATAGACCTAAAGGGAGAACTAATAGAAATATCACATGTATGACATCTGATATCCAAAGCAAGTATTACACCTTGGCGTGGAAAAGCCCACTGCTTGCAGAAGTCCTTCTGAGTTAAGCTCATGCTGTGGTGCATCATATTCTTTCTTAAAGTACATGAAAAGCAGACTTGGAAAAGGGCAGCTAACCTAACTCAGGCCTTTGCAAATGTAGGGTTGTTCCCTTTAAAGACCCACTTTATGCACTACCTGTATTGAGCATACAAGGCTTAAAAAACCTCACAAGTAAGAGTCATGAAAATGATGCATTTTAGGTTGTTTTAATGTTCCTCATCTCTGCCACATTTTTTTTTTATTTGAAAAGGTACGAGAAGCGTAAGGGGACCCAACTTTATTAGGCAACAAGCCCTGCCTGATTATTAAGATACAGAACCGCTTCCATAATTTAATTTGTGTATGAACAGTGAAAGTATGCAACAAAAAATTTACTGCTCATTGTTTTATACTTCAGATGTAAAGGAACACACATCTAAAATCTAAATAACTATTTTTTTTTTAAAATAAAATTTCAAAAGCTGTTGCTGGTTGCGAGGGAGATGATAAACAGAAAAATAAATTGAAGGAGTAACAGGACAAATACATTGATCGGAATGTCCACTGGGGACATTCCAGTTGCCAGCTGCTCACACCCTGGGCTAAGGGCAGTCCTTGTAAGTGCTGGACTGGCAGCCTCGGGCAGCCCAAACTCTCTGCTGGGAGCCCCAGCAGTGCAGGTCTGGGGTTCAGAAGGGCTGTGTTCCATCGGAGCACCTATTGCCCAAGGGCAAACCCTTCTGCATACTATCACTTCTCTCTTCCATTAAACTGAAAACTACCACAGATTTTCCTTAGTGTGGAAATAAAGGTATTTTTAAAATTGGAAAGAATTAACATTTAAACATTTGATGTATTTCCTGACTCCAGACAGAAACAGAAGGGGAGGACAACAGAAGTAATACTCAGTGATCTAGCTGCTCTTTCTTTGGCTGTTACTGAACTTGCACCACCTCAGTTTTCAACAGGCTCAAAGATGTTCTAATTTCCTGGGCTCTGTTCCCCACAGACCCTTTGGCAGACTCTTTCCTCGACGGCCCCGGAGCCGACACAAAGCTCCCTATCAGGTTTAGCACCTGCTCCTTCTACCCACCAGGTCTTTTGCACACCCAGCACATTAGATGCTTGTTTTCCCTCTCCTTGATGCTATTAGTTTGGTGGAAAGATTTAAAAAAAATCTTTAGTCACTAAAGTCCAAGTCTTACCTCCCCTACTTCTGTGAAGAAATCCCACGTGTGCATTTTTGCTTCTTGCTAAACTGTCCTAGAAAGATGGAATCTGTGGCAGAGTGGAGAAAAGCTTTAGGAGAGGAGCCTTTCACTACCCACTGTCAGCACTTCCATCTCTGCATCTTTTTTACAGAGTGGCTTGAAAAAAAAACCCCAAACAGAAAGCGTGATTTTCTACATGCATATTTCTGTACTGCACTTTTTATTTCAGGAGACCTTATATTCCAAAGACCCTTGATTAGCAGCATTAGGGGTCATGCCCTCAGGAACGACTTCCAGTCATTATTAAACTAGTTAATTTGTGTTCAGACTGGGACAGGGCTTGCACTGGAAAACTAAATGTTGGTCAGAAGTTTTGTAATGGCATGAGGTGGGCAGGGAAAGTCCAGCTGTCAGAATCAGAACCATACGCTGCAGCCTCACACTTCAAAGAGCAGAATAAAATAATTTGCAGGGTCAACTTTATCACCCGACTAAAAATACCCTGATCTAACTTAAAGCAGGCCACTGAATTGAAAGACTTAGACAATAAATTATTAAATGAAAATATTTAAGCAAGTGAGGAACAGGAATTAAGTGAAGCTTGATTAATGGTTTTCATTATATATGCTATTTAGTGAAAAATATTACTAATTAAAAATTACTCAAGTAAATGTTAGGTACTCACAGAAATCAGGCCTTCTGGACTGTCCAATTTAGTTATTTTTTTTTTAGTATTTAAAAATACCATAGCCTAATTTCTTCAACATGTTTATACCACCACAAGCTAATTAAGAGGCCTAAGGTATTTCATAAATATAATTTGTTGGTCCTTTCCCTTACCAAAATGTTGCATCTACCCTTTTTTTTTTTTCGAGAAGAGCTGTCTTTTACAATATTGCTTCTCACAAATCACCTTAACTGTGCTAAAGCAGTGGAGAAAGAACTTCCAGACGTTCATTCTAAAGCTCACCGACGTCATGCAGAAGCTACATGCACAGTGACATGGAATTTAAGCTTAAATAAGGCTGTATATGTTAAAGATGTCAACAATTTGTAATCACTGTGTAGTATTTTTTAGCTTTTATTTTTACAGGAATCTTTGATTAAATAGTCTTGACTCTCTTTTTGAATGGCTTTTAATCTACATATTCTGAGAGTTAGTTTTGACTTCAATACACCTGATATTCAAGTGAGGCTGATCAGCTTTTAGGGTACATGTATTTAACATGCTCTTTCAGGAAGCATTTCTGTTTAATGAACATTCATGACTTTCATTCAAATTTTTCCAAAATTCCCTTTATGATTCCCATCCTCATAAACACTAACAGCAATTATCTCAACAACTGGAATGTCAAACAGCTACAGAACAGAGAGACATTCTGGTTTATACCATCTTTGATACAACACTGCGGGCTCCTTCACATGTGGAAAAATTGGGAGTTTCTCCTCAGGCAGAAAACAGAGTGAAAGTTTCTTTTAAATACTGAAACATTTTCTTAAATACTGATTCACTTCCACACACATATGTATACATAAAACTTATTTTCTACATCGAAATAAACTTCACTTTGAAGGTCAGTGGCAAAGTAGAGTGGAGCTCAGAAAGAGCGGAGACTTAAAACAGAGATTAAGTGTACAGCAGAGATTGCCCCCTATGTGAGTTGGCTACCTGACTGGTAGTTGCAAAATTCAGGACCTGGGCGATAGGAGGAGATTGAGAGAATGGGTCTCAGATGCTCTTTTTTAATGACAGAGGGATCTAACCATCAGAAAATTCAATCTAATTTCAGCATACACTATTCCTCTGAGGGCTGCCCCTAAAAATTTCCATATAGGCACTCCATCCTGGGAAAAGACCTCCTCGCCTGTCTTTGCACTACTACGTATTTCTAGAAAAGCATCAACCTTTTCCTGTATTCCCCCTCCCTGCTGCTCTTCAGAGGCACAGAAGTCCTCACAGCTGTGAGCTTCCACAAAAGGGAAGCAGTTACGGAGGTCAGGTTGGGATTTTAAGAAATCAGGACTTCTCTCAAAATGAATCACACTAACTCAAGGAAACTTAAAATGTAACAGAAGTTATAACCCACTAACATACAGTGATTATGCTTTGTACACCAGAATTCTTGGAGTTTGCTAACTAACTTCACAAGACAGAAATAATTTTGCTTAACACAGAGGTGCAGCCCCCCTCCCAAAAATATAGTAACTGCTGAAAACAGTGCAGAGCCCCAGGACACAAGAGGTTAGGATGAAGGCAAACACAACACCGAAGAGAAGTTACAATGGGAAGATTTAAACTCTATGTAATCCATTGACTTTTTCTGGCAAGAGCACCACGGGATTTACAACTACAGTCAGTATTTAGGCTTCATGGATCAGAACCTCAGCCAGTAAAACTGATGCAGCTTAACTGAGAGCAGTGACTTCACTGGAGCTATTCCAGATGGCATTCTCCAAGGATGTGGTGCTAACTAGATAGTGGAGCAATGGTTTTTCCCTGAAGTGTTACGTGTGGTACATCTATACATTTTTCCATCATATTATTAAAGCTACTTTATTTTTCCTTCATGCTCTAAACTTCAAGGCTTCATTGCTCTCATTAGAACTCTAATGTTGAGGGTTTTTACACTGAATTATAACGTAGCTGACAGCTGGCTGCCTCAATAGTTTTTGTAATATTCAAGTATGGAGAAGGTTTCAGAGTTTTCCTCCAAGATCACTTTATTAAGTCCTCCCCAACAGCCTCCTTCAGCTTTCCTAAATTTAAATATCAAGGCTATCAAAGAAATGAAACTTTTTATTATTAGCATAATAACTAAAATAAGAAGGTTGATTTTACCATTATCATGCTTTATATTCCCACTACTGCAAGTTCAAAGTACATTATCATACTCATGGCATTTGAATCACAACACAAAGACAACTGAACAACTTTACGGCCATACCTACAAGATATATTAAATGAAGTAAGAACAAAACTATAAATAGTAAATCAGGTGGTACCAAGCTTCAACAGCACTGACAGTAACTTGTTTGACCTGATGTGCGTTAGGAAACGGTATCTTCTGGTTTGCAGAATTGCTTGATTCTATGACTCTCAACCTAGCTACTCCTAAAGATGCCAGGACAAAGAAGAGGACACTGCTGTCATTGTCTCCATCATTCCTGAGCATTTCATTAAATGCCCTTTCCTGACATTTTGAGGCAGGCCTTGGAAACGTATGGAGTAAAACCCTCATCAAATGAAATTAAGGCAGCTACTTCTGGAAATAATCCCTCACAGAAGACACTTAAGCTGATCTGGACTGCCCAAGGCAAAGGCAGCTCCTCCATGGGCCTGGGCTCAGCTGCCACTCCGGGATGTCCAATGTCCTCTGTGCCTGCCCAGTGGCCTCACATATCTCGACTGGCTCTAGATGCCTCCTGCCAGGAGGCTTAACCAAGCCCTTCATCCTACTGCCGGGT
>NW_009737514.1:244899-253123 GCF_000703405.1 Apaloderma vittatum | reverse complement strand
TTCCTTTTACTTGTGCCGTCTTCGTGCTCCGTACAGGACAAGATGTCTCTAACAGAATTCAGGCTGCCAAAGACAGCAGGAGACAGAAATGTTAAGAAATCTCATTAAATTTTAGCCTGTCACCAGTCACAAACTTCTTCAATGGGAATAATTCATTTTAATAAAAGCACTTCGGCAATCGTGAAAAGCACATCTTCAAGAAAAGAAGAAAACAAGAGAAAAGGAAAAAAATCCCTGACTCTTCTGGATGCTAATGAAAATGTGCATTCCTAAGACTGGTGATATGCCTGTATGATTCTGTTTACTAGAAGAAAAAACAAAAGCAAAACTAAAAAGAGAAAAATGGTCAACAGAAGACGCTTTCTCATAATTTGTATTCTTATGTCAGGCTTTCCCCAGAGACGAAGAGACACTTTTTCAGCCCTTCTGTTGCACTAACTAAATAATCCATGCAAATGCCATGAGAGAGAGTCTCCTTTTAGCACAGGCTAATATTAATGCTGTAAAGCATGTCAGGGCAATGACAGGGTGTCCCTACTGCATTTTCCCATGGCAATGTGCTGTGTATGAACTCTCCCTCTCTCTCCTCCCATGAACTCTCAACGACTAGATAAAGAAAACTTCTAGCAAGTTTTGCAGTCTGTTTTGCAGTTTAGCATAGCTTGCTGTGCAACTGAATACCGCTGTTGCAAAAAAAAAAGTGTATTTTCCAAATATTACCAAAGCACAGACACTGTCTTACATCACAAGCAGCGTAAAAATCTGCAGCCCTTTCACCTTCATTTTAAATCTATATGTTTTATTTCCTGATTTATTTATTCTCAGAATCAGAGCTATATAAATACATTTATTTCTAATTCATATTACCTGCTGTATCAGTGGAATTTTTCTGTGTATGAAGGACTCTATAATATATTATACATTGTATAAATGGATTTCTTATTAATAATACAGTATATGTAGCATAAATATGCATATCCAGCTGCAGGAGGAACAGAGATGATATTTAAGTGGATCTTAACATTTAAAAGTGAAACCTAAAACTAACAGGTCAGAAATTCTGACCACCACGTAAATCAGCAGTTGAATCGATTGTGATCACAGTGACATAACTGCTCTAAGATTATTTGCCTCTCACGGTGATCAAGACAGTTATATCCTTAAACTCAATTCTCCAAGAAGTAATCCAGTAACTTTACTTCAGAACTGCTCCCTGTAAGCCATGTAAACTGATGTCAGCACGATGGAGGACTGCTAAATTAAGGCTGGTTTTGAAGTTTTATCATTTATATTTGAAAGCTTTGTTTATTACTGTATTTTGGGGTATATTTTTCACTCTCTTTAAGGCAAACAGTACAGCATTTTGAAGTCAGTCTTTGGTAAAGAATCAGTATTTTATCCAGTAAAATACATGGCGAAAGACATTTTGTTGGAGGATTCAGTATTGATGTATATCATGTTATCTTTAAAACAACATCTTATTAAAACATGCTTTATATCTATTTCTGATTCACAACGATTATTATGGTCTACTAGTAACCACCATTTTATCCACAATGAAGTCTCATAATATTGAGGTATGGTTATAAACTTCTTTAGCAATTAAGAATAGCAACAGTTCTTTCCCTTTATTTTAAATTGCGAATGGATTTACAAATTACTTGACAACATCTTGTTTTCATATTACAACTAAAATATCACATATATGAAAGCCTTGCCAGGATTGTTTAAGAATTCATTCACAAAAACCCACAAAATCAAGTTTAGAGGCCGGTACATGTTTGTATTAAAGGAAGACCTTACTTTTTTTCTGCATGTATATGAAATACCCTCTGGCAGTTTTCACAATACTCTGTTCCCTAACTATTAGAAACTTGACAAGCCCAAAGGTGTGTAAAAAAAAAATAAATAAATTCTATTTAAATATCTATTCAAATGCTATAGACTCCTTGAGGTGGGAAACTACAGTAAAAACATGCAAGAGCATAAATTGCCTCTTTCTTGATTAACTTAATCTACCCAGTTATTTTAAGTTTGTTCTTCTAATACTTCCTCACCTTGCCTAAAACACATTTCAAATGGCATGGGTAATCCATACAGACTATATCCAGTTCATGCCATATTTTATTAACAATATCTCATTGCTTCATCTTCTCTCTGACTCTCTCACAACACTCTTAATTCCTTCTTGCTGCTAAAGCCCTCACGGTGGCAGCGCTCGAGGTGACAATACTTACAGCATGTTCTCAGCTGCCTCTTTGTGCTCCATCAAGTCAATGATCTGAAGACTAAGAAGTGTGTAATTAGACCCTGACATGTCCAAAGGAACTGGTATGGTCTATCATGTCAAAGGCATTGACCCAGTAGACTGTAACAGTTTTGGTCTGTTGGGTTAGGAATCAATGTTTTAGTTAACTCCCTAACTCCATATTTATCCAATCTGCTGAATACAAAAAACCCACAACCATTAAACTTGCACTTTCTTTCATTAACTCTATGAGTGAAGAAGCCAGTAGGAACTATTAAAGAGATCATTCCTCCTTTAAAAACGTTAACCAATCTTTTTTTTCCTCCCTTTTTTTTAGAGGAAAAACAGATTACATCAAAGGAATATATTCATAATCTTAGTTATTTACTCAGAACTTTTATTTTTAAGTAAGAAATTCCCAAGTTAAAACTCATGCTATATAACCTGATGTAGGCTAGATGTGTTAACTAAAAGAAAGCAAGGATATTGAAGTTGATATGTGAATGTCAGAATAGCTGCACTGATTTTTTTTTTTTTTTTAAATACAAGCATTGAACAGCTCCTGCTATGTTCAGGAAGAAATTGGCAGCAAAAGTGCTCAGCATCTTTAAACCTGGAGCACTTTAGGAAGCCAGGTATGGAAACCTAGGCTTTTGTGTTCCTTTACCTTCTCTCTCAGATTTTTCTTTATGATTTCTAGCATGGATGCCGAAACAGATTTTACAGTAATAGCCAAGACCTTCCTTGTCTACAGGAAAATATCCCTTGATGTTACAGTGAAAGAAAAAGGGAATTACACAAAGAAAAGTAGAAGCAGGGTATGAAGAATACAAGCCCTGACACGATAAAACTTTCATAACTGATGTCTACCATCATTCTGGGGTAGGAACCCTGAGCTCTTTCCTTTCATGACTGTATTACCTGAGTTTTGAACTAAAGAGTAGCTTGAAGACTTTTATGGATATTACATGAACAGTGATATCAGAGACAGGTGACTCAAGCACCTGAAGTATCAGAAAACATGTTAATTCTACCAAATGTTAGAGGAATGTCATAAAACATCAAAGTATAAAAAGTAGCTTTCTAGACTTGGCAGGAGATTAAATCTTTATGACATATATTTCTTCCCATGTTTTCCTACACTAATATAACTCCCTGTGTGTCCCCCAAGAAGCATTCTATCTACCGTACTCTAGATTGAACCATGTTTCAGTCCTTAGAAATACTCTATTTTTATTCAGGAAATTCCTATCAAATTGAACTCCCCATTCATAGGATTTTAAACTCTTGGATTTTCTTTTTTTCTACTACATTCTCTTTATTCATAATTATCCACTTCCACTTTCCAGTTCCTTCCCTACAAGGTACTGTTATGGCTATAAACATGAGTCAGATACTGTGATCTGAGCGATGACTATGGGCTATGAAATATTAACAGAATATGCCAGTGATCCTCTAGCTTGCCACAGATCAGATACAGACATAACGACGTACAAGCCTAATAGGTAGACACCTAAATCCATTACCACTCCGTAACTGCAAAGTGAATTATTTGGGGTTTATGTGCAGTATTTGAGCATAAATGAGCTTTAGCTACCAGATAAGATATCCAGAAAAAAATAGACCGATCAGACATCACCAAATCAAACCCAAGTGCTTGAAGAAGCTTTCAATATATGCTATGTTATTGCTGTTCCAAAAGCTAAACACAAGCTGGGTACCTGGTAAAGATGCTAACTGATCCTTTTCATTCTCAAAATGGGAGTAGCCTAGGATATGGGCTCTATGATTCTTGCCTACGTATCATCTTGTCCCCCAAGCCTGCACATTTCTCAAGATTCACCTTGTATAGCGAAATTCAAAAATGTTCCAGCTTGGTTTAGAACGCAGCACTACATTTAAAAATATTTATCCTTGTACAAAACTACTTAATGGAAACTTAAATTTTGACTGAAGATGCTATTATATTGTGTATGCTCTCAAGCCCTTAATTTTTAATATACATCACTAGTAAGATCCTCAATAAGAGAGTTTCATTGTTTATTTATAAAATATAAGATCTTAAAGACTACTATATATATAAAAATTATCTCTATCTACAGACACATTTTAAATTTTTGATATTTTTATTCTTCATTCTAACTTTTCATTCTTTAATGAATATTTTTGCAATTAAATCAAATCTGTACCTATTCTATTTTAGGATAATCTAACCACAAGTATCAAGTATTACTCTCAACTACTTGCCCAAAGAGAACTGGAAAAATATATTAAACTATGTCTCTGTAGACACTGGTACTTTGACAAAAAGGAATACTTTACATAGGCATGTTAAAAATGTAAACTATTAGAATATTATGGGAGTAAGATTTCAGATTTGGAAGATACAAAATCTGCCTCAAATTTCATATGAAATCCTATGTATGACCAGAGAACATACAACACAAACTGGTAGTGAAAAAAAATAAATATATTTTATACTACTAAGTGTTATGTGCAAATATTTTGGAATTTGCTTTATTTGCTTTTAAAAAATGTGGTGAAAAAAATGAGCTCAGCTTCCAGTGATAAGGGTTCTAACCCAGACAACAAAGAAGTCCATGGGAATCTTCCCTTGTGGTGAGATTTAAATTTGACACTGTATTAGTAAAAGGAAATTACGTTCAGAGCAAAACACCTCTGTACATATGCATGTGTGCGTGCGTGTTTGGGGGTGGGTGATGGATGGGGAATGTGTGTATATATATGAATAGGCCGTCAGACATATATAAACACACATAATTATCATTGTTAAGTAGAAGAGGGTTAGCAAGCAGTACCAGTGAAATGACTCCGCCTTTCAGACGAGGCTACTTTACTGTCATTGGGGTTTCAGATTATTACACTACCATACACGCCTTCATAAATATTGCTGACGAAGGTAATATACACGAAAGGAACATTTGTCTTTACTCCGATCGAAGATGCAATAACCAAATCATAAAACACAAAACCAATAGCCAATCCATGTGAATAAGTCTGCCCATAGGCTTAATTCAAGCAAGCCATTCACTGAGCTGTGTGATGGGCCCGTCCAATCCAATACAGCATTACAGACATACTAGCAACACCAAGTGAACATGCAATGACAAAATGACAATACGCCCCACTGCCATGCTTTGACTTGTTCCACCTCACAAATATCCAGACTTGATGACTTTGCTAGTTTCTCTTGCTTCAGACTGGGACAGAAAGCTAACAGCTATTTTTATTTGTATTTTAAAAAACATTACATGAAAGCTGAATAAAGGCTGCGTGAGCATTTTACTGACATCTGATTTAGTCTCTTTTGCACGTCCTTACAATTAGTCTTTCCAAACACTTTCAATTTAAAGTTTGGCAGGCAAGGTTCTAGAATGGTGAAGAACATATACTGACCAGTGGGTCGCCTTTTATCCATTATAAGAATGGGAAAATTGACTAAAACTATTTTGACTACTGGGAAGTTAACTATTATTTTTTTGACCGAATTCTGCAAAGAGCTTCAAATAGCTTAGTGCAATTTAGTATGATGATACACAGTATAAAAAGTCAATTTGATTTTTTTTCACTGATTATATTTCTTCATAAATAAAAAGTATTATTTTTGTTTTGTTGGTTTTGTTTTACAATCGTAAGAAATGATTGGAGAAACCTGCCAAATCTACCTTGTGGTTTTAGGAGTACAGGATTTCTCTTAACGAATGCTTAGGGGGTTGCATTGATTTGTTCCCTGAGATATCCTTGCTACCTGATTGTCCACCCTCTATCTCTTCTTTGCCTATTTCCAGCAATATTTCCAGCTGTGACAAACACGGATACCATTGCATTTCTTCACAAGGGAGCTCTCTTAGAGTGATGAATTTCCACTGACTTGGTATATTGATTCTGGAGTCCCAAATCTTTCTGTTAACCTTTAGTTTTAATTTACTAAAACAAGCCTCCAATCTAAAGATTTCATCTTTCCATCTCCTGACTTAAGAAACATGTCAAATAAGGAACACTGCCATTCTTCATATATATGAGCTGTGATCTAAAAAAAAAAGTAGCTTTTAAATTTTTTTTTTAATTGACATGAAGTAGCATTTCCTTGATATGTCACTGCTTCAATAGTACACACTCACTGGTCCTCACTTCATTATTCTGGGTATTATTTATGCATAAACAGTAAATATATCCCACGTGTAATTAAATTAAATAGGGGCTCAAATCAACACTAAATGAGAGTAGTGCATAAGGAGATGTGGAATCTTCAATGTTGTCAGAGGACAGCAGACGATTCTTACATCGAGAAGAAAAGATACAAGCACTTGTACTGAACTGTATTTCAGCACTTTCGATATTGGCAATTCACAAAAGTTGCTGTATTAAAATCATTTAGAAATGAATGACGAGTCAATCAAATTAAGCAAACTGTAGTTGTGAGCAATCAGAAGTATCCATGTTTGCACATAGTTTCCCATATGCAAAGAAATGTTTGAGCAGATTGTTATTTGGTTCGTTCCCTATGCTAGTTTTAGGATTCTACCGTCAAGAAATTCAGTTACAATATTCGTAATTAAGACAAGAAACCATATTCATTTGGGGGAAGCAGATGAAAGATGAGGGTTAACCACATTTAAAAAGAGAAGCTAAATTAAAAAATTCCAGAAGATATAAAGTTCATTTAAGATATTTAAAATTATGCAAGCAAAGACAGGTTATTACAATTCTAATTATACACAAAGTGTATCTGAAAATTAGACATTTTTTTCAAAAAAATAATTAAGGGTTGTAACAACTGCATTACTACTGATGCCATCTCAAGCTTCCTCTGCAGCATTTAAAAGCACTCTCTTCTTAGACAAATCCTTCTCTTTTTTTGTCAGCGCATCTCTTAGTGATGTTGATTCTCTACCCATAGCAGCACATGTGACCGACTGATGTTTTAAATCACAGCATTTAATTTGTTTTATGAGAAGGTACATTAATTCATAATTAAAGCATTTAAAAGTCATTCTGACATTGTTCACCTTCTTTATGTAACATATAGGTTTTCAGAAATTCATTTATTCATAGGAATAAACACCCTACAAAGTGATCCAGGGACACCTGAACGGTATCTGGCAAAAAAATGACTACTCGCAGGAGGTTATTTTTATAATTTTGTCCTTTCCGTTTATAAGGTTTTTTAGAAGCAGGAATTAGAAGCTCACAGAAAAATACCTGAGCTGCGACATGCTAACACACCTTTGTGGAAATGAAATGAAACTACTGAGCAGCACTTCACCTTTGCTGGTTACCCTAAGTAGAAACAGTACATTGTGAATGACGTGCACACAGCACGTATCTAGTTGATATTTACTGGTCCAAAATGAATAGAAAGTAACTTGCTTACCTGTCTGAACACAGCATGCCTCAGCCATACATGCAAATTATTTTATTCACATAACTTTAAAAAAATATATCTTCATTACCCAGAATAAGCATTTGAAAGGCAAATATGCATGCATAGCATCGTAACATTCATACCATGGTACTTTGTTCTAAAAATACAGAATCCATGAACAGCACTTCAATCTAAGAAAGAGTTCACTGAAATTTCTTAATCTGTTGATTTGTTTAAGGAACAGGAACATTTAAAACAATGTCTGCTTTAGCATCTAAAGAATTGTTTTCAATACGTGTACAAGACTTAAGAAATCATCTCCATGATTCCGAGGGAAGATTTTCTTGTATCAGGAATTGAGAAGTGTGGCCTTACTTCTCGCAGCTGTTGAGTAGCAAAATGTATGCATGGATCTGTCTTTCACAATATACATCCTCCCTTTAAAACTCTTCAAGTACTTGAAAAGTATTAGACAGCATGGATTTTGTTAAGGGTACAGTTCATGAAGAAAACAGAGGACTTTTTTTTTCTGAAAAAAAAAAAATCATGTCCACATACTGCAAAGACTTGGTTTTATGCAATTTGACAAA
>NW_009737514.1:16039-244868 GCF_000703405.1 Apaloderma vittatum | reverse complement strand
TGCTGAAGTCAACAGTAATTTAGACATTGACTTCAACTTTTGTCTCGCAAGAGACAATTTACGTGACATTGCTTTTAGAAGTTAAGTCTTTGCATGTTTCTCTTATGCAGATTTTAATGATCTTTTATTCCTGGTATTATTTCCACCCAATGTGGTTTACATTCTGAGGATTAAAAAAACAGAGCAAAAGAATAACTAATTTATTTTTTTCCAGCGTTTCAAAAAATCAAATGTCTGGGAAGAAAGCAAATGGAAAAAATATTGTTTTGCCTTGGATAGTTCGAACTTAGACACAGTTCGTTCTCAATTTCCACTGACTAAAACAATGTCAATGAGAATTGAGGGTACTCAATAGATTCAGGTTCTAAATCAACTGAAACAATACTCCTAAGACGAATAATGATCTTTAGTGGCAGGCCATCATGAACCTGTACGTATATTTATCTACATTGCACAAGGGTCACAGACATTAAGTGGATGATCTACAGTTTGCGAATGTGCACATCTAATGCCTGATTCTCAATTAAGCCCCAAAATCTCTCAATTTATGGCTATTCATGGATTATAATAAAACGGCCTGCTTTAGATACCACAGTTATCTGCAGAGCAACAAGACAGTTATGAGACTTCAACAAGGCAAATTTATAGAATCATCTTCGACTTCCACTGGTCAGATATTTAGGAGCAGGAAAGGAGGTCTTACCTGTCACTGTAGGCAGCTGCAGTGGCAGTGGCAGGCTGGGCATACCGGTAGGCAGCATAACCACCCTGAAACACAAACTCACGCTCTAACTGGGTTGCTACAGCACCTTAAACAACATTTTGCAAAATTTAACAAGAGCACTGTCATGCTGTAGGTTCCGTTAAGGTGTTAAATACACAGGGAAGTGCTTCGGTGAATCATTAAGCACAATTTTTCACCAGAAACTTAGTAAGATTTGTCCCAGAGATCAGGAGAAAGCAATGAACTGTATTCATCAATGCAAGTGGTTTTTGCAAGAGAGCACCACGTTCTTCCTCAAGTAGCAATTGTTTTTATGAATGAGGTATATTAACATTAATAAACTTAAAATAAAAACTCAGCTAATAATAATCAATTCCCTTTTTTTTTGTATAGGACATGATTTATCATGTCCAGTTGCTTAAGCCTATGAATCTGTGCACTTAACTAACATGTAATGTTACATAGGTTTCCAATTTATACATAAAATTATAATGAAGAAGGAAAATTCTCTCCCACCATGAATTAACATTCAGTTATATGTAACAGTAATTGCAGATGTTCAATTAAGCAAACAGGACAAACAAACACACATTGGAAAGGAATCGTGTGCAGCGATGCATTGATTATCAAACTGTGAAAACAGCAGAGCTTCCTGCTCAATGGACCACGGCGTGAGATCAACCATTTCGGAATGATCTCCGCATGCCAATTAACAGACACAGGCCAGTCTCCACAGATAACACAAACACGATTTACGTCCCAATTAGAATTCACCAGCCCATAGTCCTCTGGGACAGGGGACTTGCGTGTTTCCTTTTGCACCTTCACAAAGAGTTGAATACGAATCAGATCGCTCGGCTTTCAACAAAATTCACTCATTTGCTAAAGTGTTTAATGGATTGATTGGTTTTTTTTTCTTTTTTGGAAGGCTGAAGAATAGGCTATGATGTGTGAACCTTTACTGCAAGAGCAACGCACTTCTACTGCAGGAACTTTGGAAAGGTTTTTCTATTTTGATTATACAAATAAAAATTTACTCCTTTCAGAAAAGCATTTTCAACTACTTTTACAGGCTATTTCCCCTTCTGCTACTTTGCTTGGCAGAATCACTTTCATCCCTAATGTGGAAACCTTTGCTGGCCTGAAGATTTGGAGCAGGTTGGTTCTGGAAATCAGTCATGCAGCTGATAACGCCACAACACCCTAAGAATAAACATATATTTTACATACACTGACAGCTCATTAGCAACTCCAGGCTTTGCACTGTCAGCTTCCTTGAGGAACGTAATTTCTGAGTTTTTGCAAGTGCTCCCACAGAGCCCCGTGCACTTCCCTCCTCACCCGTGGCGAGCTCCCTGCCAGCAGCCACTGTGCCACGACCACGGGAAGGAGGCAGGGCTCCTCTACGCCCTCTCCTCCTTCGCAGCTGCTCCAGGCAAGCACAGAACCGCGGAGGCAAAAGACTTTCTCATTGCAGATCATTCGATTTTTACAAACTAATAGAAGGCTATTACTGTCAAAAATGCATAATGGGCACATATTGCTTGCAGGTACGTGCACCGAGGTAATCAGGTGTCAAATGATGTCACCGAGTGCAAACCAGGCCAGCAAGCAGCAAGGCTGAGAGGTGGCAAGGCAAGAGGCACACTTGGTCTGGCTTCTGCTCCAAGGACATTTTCTCTTCTCCCCTCCTGGTTCTGAAGTGCTAAATATAACATTGTTTCTTTTTATCAATTTTTTTTCCTCTCTGAGTGTAGATATGAAGTAGTACAAATGTCAAAACTACAAAGATATTAAATTTCTTTTCATGATCCAGCCCTGAGAATGTGGGGCAGACTGCGAGCCGCCTTGCGGCACCACGCCTTCCTCTTTGCCACGTGCATCGCTCCTTCGCTTGTCCCACCATCCATTTCCAAACCCTAGTGAAACGCGGGAGCCACCTCACTGCAACCCAGCTACACACGTAATGCCTCGCACCACGGGACAGCGCAGATCGATGTTTCGGTGGTTTTGATCAGGCAGTGATGAGGCTAAACCTGAGCCTAAACCTGCAGACTGTAGGCTCGCTGAGGACTGTGTATTTATCACTAACAATTGGGCCGTCTGTGAAGACGGACCCTGTCTTGCCCCTAAATAGAAGAATTACTTTCATTTTTGATTTGCTTTCATCCAAGAATCGCTGCTCAGAAAGGAAGCTCAGCTCTGAACTTTATTAAGATACTTTGGATTCAACAATCAGTACGACCTTTGTAAGAGTTTGGGAAAGAATGAATGCAAAGCAATAAAAAATAAAATCAAAGTTAATGAATTTGCCTGAATTCTTTGAAGAACAAAAAACAGGATGTTTTTGGTTATCAGGAAAAATCATGACTCCCCACCAGTCCATGTCACAATTTCATATTTTTAACATAAGCTAACATATAATTGCACATACAAACATTACTTTTATGGGGTTTGTGTTCCTCAGTTTTGGAGTGGTACTAAATTTTCTTACTGTTTTACTCGAGTTACTTCAGGTGATTTATCATTGCAGCAACAAAATGCTCAATATTGAGAATCAGGGTGAGAATCTAATTCAACCCCCTGAACTCTAAACTTCCACTACAAGTTCTGCTTCACAATTTTTCTCTAATTTTGATCTTGGCTCATAATTTAGAAGAAGAATATGCTAGCAATATTCTCTGCATATACATCTCTTGAGTAATGTATTAAATATTTATCTTCATGCCTTAGACTTCATTGCAAAATAAAATATTTAGAACAAAATTATGTAATAATTACATAAGAATAAATAAAAATTTTCAGTTCCTATATTTTAGAAATGTTTGGGAAATGGCTTGCTCCCTCCCTCGGTACATTCGAACGGAAAGTACCTGTTATGCTTGAAATTATTATTTCGAAAATTCAGCTGAGATAATAAATTCAGCTAAAATAATGAAAAGGTGCCTACAGCCTTATCTGTGCTCCCATATTTGCTACTTCCAAAAACCTGATAAGAGAAAACTTACAGCAGCTTAAGTTGTCTTAAAAAAAATAAGTATAGAGTCAATACACTTGCAGTCCACCTACAGAGATGCATCTCACTGGCATAAAATACAGAATGGGACTCTCACAACAGTAACTGTTGTATTTCATGGCATGTAAATATCTGTGATTTTGTGATAGAATCTGGAAAATAAAATGCAACTCGTAGGCTACTCTTATCATTTATATGCACAGAATGCGTTTTCTCACATAACTGTTTGAGTTTTAGTATGTTTTTAGGAGAGTCTAGATTCAGCTTATTGAGTTTTTCCCACCTGTCGGTGCGTCATACCAATAGCCATACACAGGCTCTTGCAATACTGCTCTATAAAGAAACAGGAATGCAGTGATTTGAATGAGTAAGGAAAGAAGGATGGAAAGAAAAAGCAACTCGTTACAGTTTTCCTTTCTATGTTTCACATATCTCCGTGTCTCAGGCCAATTGAAGAAGAGCTGTGGGTCTGTCAGATATCGGTAGCCAATTGTTATGGAGAAATCTTAATCAATTTTAGAGAGGAATTGCAGCAATTTTAGGCAGGATATGAGCAGAAAAACAAATAGTCCTGCATTTTAAAATAAGGACTGTGTATCTGTATTAAGAATAATTTCCACAAGAACAAGCTATACAAACACACAGCTATTGGTTACAAAATCATGTGTACATGCATGCCCTTTCTCCTAAAATATCTAAATCACTTTCTTATCTTGACCTCAGATGTACTGACAGTTTACTGTAGATAGAGATAAACTAAGTGACTCTAAATTGTGGGTATTTTTTGTTATTTTTCCCTATTGTTAACATATTTAAGACACTCTGTGAATGCTGAGAAATAGTTTTCCTCATTTTTTTACTTCCTGTAATTCCTTCCACTCAAGGATCTCAAAGTATTCTGTAAACACAAATTAATCAAGGTTCAAAACCTTCTCTAGTATTGAGAATTATATTGGCCTTGTTAGCTACAAATAGAGAAATGGGATTAAAGATGGCATGAATGATACCCAGCAGCCCTGCAGAACAGAGAGAGCAGGAGTCATTTCCTCTTCCTCCACTCATATGATACTGAGGTTTAAACTATTTTTTTTTCTGCTCTTGGAGTAAAACTTTTGACTGGGAGAATTAAAGATAAAAAATATCATAAAATGACAATAAAACACTTCCCAGAGGTATCTGTTGCCTCAGAGAAGCTCTGGTGATGTACCCATACTGACACCACCTGTATTAATTCCAACCAAATACAATCACCAGGACTGATGGAGCATTTTTTTGAACGTACTGTTTATATCATAAATAAAGATCAGGAGAGATGAAACGACATTTCATCACTAGATCTCTAAAGTTTTTAAAAGGTACCACGGAGCGTTCCAGCACATAGAGCACCAGGAGTCCTTGGGGACTCTTTTGCCCTTGGAAAAGTCATTTCTCTACTTGTTCTGTTTCTGAGTCAGCGGAAACGGCACATCCTTCCATCTACAAAACACTAAGCTCATTTGCCTTGGTACTTAGAAGCAAGACTTCAGTGCTAACTGCGTGTCCTTGCTTTTCACATTCGAGCAGCGCCTTTCAGGGTATCTGATCGCATCGATGGACAGCTACCTACGATCCTTAGATAATGACAGCTGCTTTTATTCCTTGGGAAATAATTACATGTTCCACCCTCAATACCATCTTACCTTAGAGCTGAAGGGGATGGCAGTAGCTATTGATAATCTCGTTGCATAGCCCTCATCACAAAAGTATATGCCTTATTCTAGATCAGCTTAGACAAAAAAATTCCAGGAAAAAAAAATCTTAAACCTCTGTGCCTATATGCTGTGGCAGACTCTCAGCAGCTGCAGTATCACAGGGGTCCAGAATCCTGAGAACACGTTAGAAAATCGTGCTGTGAACAACACAACTGACTAACGTACGTGGTCAAACCATAGGACCAAGGGACTGCTGGAGCTGGGGATGAGAGTCTGGAATTTTCTCCTATTTCTTAGCCTTCTCACATTTTAGGTGTGGACTGAAGACTGACATGTTCTGAAAAAGTTCTTTATGACAATGGTAAAAAAAACCAAACAGATTTAAAATAAAGCAGAGCAATAGCGTAGAGCTATTATTCTAACCGAATATTTCTCTGCCTGTTACTATTTTTGATTCATTTTGTGGAGTGTATTTTCTTATTTTCACAGGTGTCAATCTTCATCTAGGAACTTCTGTATCTGCTGGCAGGCAACCTTAATTCTCTTTTAATGACTTTTTCTCTTAGCGAATCAATACTTAATTTTGAAAGGTCTTCCTTACTTCCCTAATCATCTTCCTTATTCTTCCAACTCAAAGCCACATTTGAAAAGGAATTCAATACCTCGGCTATTTCAGCAGCATTATTACATTCCATATAAAACTGTATGAAATATAAAATGTATTATATTACATCTAGAATCAAGGCTGTTTATTTTTCATTTTAAACTGTATTTTCCACCTATTTTTAAATTCATATTCTCTTCTGTTCCTCTGGTTATTATTAAGCAACTCTGGCTACTTGCTGTTCTTGGTTCACACTGCAGTTTTTACCCAACCAGTATCTTTCCTTTCCACAAAATCTAGCCATCAAAGGCTATATGGACAGCTAGTTATGAAAAGATTAGCATGGTCCATATTACTTTCCTTTCAGTTTGCTATCTGTGGTAATGTCAAGGTTCTTTGTCTCCAATCTACTATTAAAACCCATATTGCTGAAATATTTTTCCTCCCTTTTTTTTTTTTATCCACAAACCATTTATTCTTTCACAAAGCTTCAGCTCTGGGCTTAAAACGAAAGGCTAAGTAGAACTATGTCATAATCAATTGAGATTTAATAAATAACTTGGACCGCTGCAAACTAATACACTAAGAACTAATACACTGTGAACTGTGAGGTTTCTTTTGATTTATGCCACTTCTCCATTGCTCTCTCCCTCCCCTGCAAAATGTTTTATATGCAGGAAAGAACAAATGTGAAAAAAAAAATCATAAAATAAGAAGCTTTATACGTTGTAAAATATCAAGCAAATTTCCAGAAGATTGTTTTAAGTCTGTCAACTGCTGTAAAGCTAAACATTCTGCTGCATTAAGAGAACTAAAAATGTAATTGGAAATACAAGGCTGCCACTGAGTGAAAACCAATGCACCACTATAGTTATTCCATTTTCTAATGGAATAACTGACTATTCCAGGCAACAAAAATGAGGCTCTGCTAAAAATTAGTAATTTCTTCAGCATCTTCCTCACTGAAATCTTTTTCTATTTGAAAACAAAATGTTACAGTCCATGTGAGGGTGTAAGGCCATCCAAAAACAATATTGTCAATCACCAATCATTCCTGTTTTTCAGCAGCAGTGGGTTCCAAAACTATGAACTGCTACACGAACATTTAGTTCTCACTGTACTATCACATTAACCAATCCTGAGAAGGATGTCTTGTTGCCTTTCAGATTTTCGCGTTGGTAAACCGAGCAAAATGGATTTCTCATTCTTTTGACAGTTTGAAGGAACGGGAAAATTGGAAGCTACACTTGAAGAACTTCCACACCGTACCGTGTATCCTACACAGCTCAAAAATTCCGCAGCAGTGTGTTTAGGTAAGATTAGAGCCGCATACTACACTTAAGTGAGCCTTTGGCAAATGGGCGACTCTCGTGTTGTAAACAATATGGTACTGATCACTAAGTACAAGAGTACATAGGAAGAGAATTTTAACCCATGCTAATTTATTTTAAATATATTTTTGATCTACACAAATGAATTTTCAAATAGATATCAGTCTCTTTCTACCTCTACCAGAAAACCACAACCTAATTCATCCATAAATTCATTGCTTTCCTTCTTTATTTAAAATTTAAAAAATCTGTTCCCTTGGAAAAAATTGTTGATAACAAATATAAGGAATCTTTTCTAGCACTACCCGTTGAATTTCTCATATTCATGCCAATTTCAACTCGTCCATCCCTTTGTATGCCCACAGAGACGGTACAACAGAAACACAAGTAAGGTAGAGAAAGTTGTCTGGTGAAACAATGACACCTGTAGCTTAGGACCCAACTGCTTTCTCCAAACAATAACAAATGTGAAAGATGACTGGAGTATCAGGAAAATATTTTATATCTACACATAAGGTATAAGAATTAATTATTTTAGAAGAGTGATGTTCAGCCTCAACCCCCTGAAACCTCTTGCATACTCAGACTTAAGTATTTGCTATGTATATGTTCAAGGTAAAAAACTTCAGCAGTGATAAGAAACTTAAAAAAAATATTTGAAAAGAAATTAGTGACCAATGAGGTGACGTAGGTAACGATTGATCCAGGGGTATAAATCCTTACTAACAAATACACCCATCAGTAAATATATAAATACGTATATTGTATATATCTTCAGCTTTTTATGTAAATAGGCTCTACTATCACCTTGGCACTTATGTATAGCCAGTGTTGCTGGATTTGGGAAACCTGTATCTCCCCACAAAGTATTTTCATACTTCGGGTATCAACAACACTCAGTTTTTCTTGATTTTTAAAAATGAGCTTTTAGGGATTTGCAGAATAACGTTTCTGTTTTTTTTTTTTTCTTTTCTTTTAATTTCAGTTTTGGAGGAAGACACTCCTCCACACACACACATGTACATTTTTCACGTTTTTTTTTGCATTCATTCAGCATTTGATTGAAGAGTTAATTCAGCTCCACTGAACAATGATAGATGTAATGAACAGAAAGGTCTTCCAATGTGAGAGATATTCTTCTCAATTCTTTCTGACAGGCAAGGGATGGTAAATAGACAAAACAGAGTCAAGCTAGGCAGCAAACTTGTAAAAAGAATGACTCTGGTAATGTACAAGGACAGCATGCACATCAATGAATACTTACATAAATGTCTGCACCATAAAATCCATCCTGGTATACAACACTGCAAGGATGCACACACAAAGAAAAACATCCATATTAGTGCATTTCCACATGCAAATGCCACCAACCCCTGCACAGCTGAGGTTAGTGTTGTCACAAGAACAGAGGGAGGGGAAGGAAGGCACTCTTCACATTGGTTAAGGAGGTTGGTAGGAATTATCAGAAGTGAAACTGTACCAAATACATCATCGTATACAGTATGCCAAATGCTTAGTCAAAGAGAGGCAAAGCACGGCAGGATTGAAAAATACTCGTGATAACATTTGAACTTTTGTTGTTTTGTATTTTTTATTGTTTTTTTCATTATTGGTTCATTTCTTGTTGTTTTGGTTTTTGGTTTGTTTGCGTTTTTGGGGTTTTTTAAGCAACTACACATTGGCAGCTTTTTTCTATTAAAAGAATTCAGTGGGCCAATTCTAAAATCGTTTTCAATACATTAACAAAATGCTGTCTCTTGATCTACTACTTTCTTGTCCTGCAGTTATGTCAACCCTCTGAAACAAAGTGGCAGTTGTCATTCCTGAGATGGAAAACAAAACACGGCAGAAGTTTATATGGTGAGAGTAACGTGTGAAATAATTAAACTGGTGATATGCTACCCACTGGGTCAAATCTCAATACCTCAATGTACACAGAGATGAGGACACTCACAGGTACCGCACTGTTGGCTCGATACACATTTTTGATAGTGACAACAGGTCTGTTAAGAATGTCATGGCATTATTCTTACTAAAAAAAGTATTATCCTGCCTCACTTTCTCATTTTATAGCTTCAGCAAACGTGCCCATGGTTCTGAGCTCCCCTGCAGTTTGGGTTGGACATATTACTACTTACTTCTTAGCTGAGAAAACGTAGGATTGTTATATTGCTGTTACCAGTTTACCTAGAGACTGCTGCATTTCAGCTAAAATAAATCATCCTCTCCAAGTTTAGATTCTAAACTTTTCGCGATAAACAACACAGTATGACAAAGATGGGTTAAATCATTACACCAGAAAGAACTGGAATAACACAACAGTGACCTACCAATTACACACGTTACATGAATTCCTGCATTTTTACATTCGTTTGGCAGTTCTGCAACTTCAAACACGTATTTCCAAAATCAGAATCAACCTAAGCTGTTTCGAGAGCTAAATATGAGAGCACACAATAGGGTTTTTTTCAACAATATTTTCAATTTAGGAATACTATTATCTGGGAATAAAAGTTATTACCAAGTTGCTAGCTAAGGCTGTTTTGCAATTCTAAGAAGAATTTTCATGTCAGAACTACAACTCATCTATTGAGGTCAATGACCAAAACCCACAGGGCTGAGCTGGTATGTGTCTAAGTCAGAATCACTTGAGAAAATCATAAATATGCATACATGCACACAAACCACATTGATAAAACCACACGGATGATAAAAGTTTGTTATGGAATAATAATGTGTGAAAACTCAGCTCCACTTAAATCAGAGTGGCTGCCATTTGCTTCGGTAAGGTCAGACCTTTCCTCATGTATTTTTCTATTTATTATGTCTGCGGAGCAAACTACGCCAAACCTGGTCTGTGCTTGCAGCTTCCAGAAATCCTGCTATTTACACTGTAGCATATCTTTGTTTTCTGATTAGTTTAACACATCACCTGTTTTTCTTAGACCCGTTTGCAAGTAAGAATCAAAACACTCCATGTGACTGTGAGGTAGGAGTACACAACCATGAACAACACCGCAAGAGTTTCATGAGATGACATACAAAGGGCACAAAGTTTACTGGAGATGGAGCTTCCCAGAGGCAGAGCCCTCAGTTCCTCCTGTCCCTGCACCGCACGTGCTGGGAGGAGGTGGCAGAGTTGGGAATGAAGGGACAGGGAAGGAGGGAAAGTACTTTGGGTTCTGCCTTTTCTCCTAACTGTCCAACTGCATCTTAACGTACTTCACCCAGGAACAGTCAATGGGCTACCTGGAGGCATTAAAATAAGAGCAAGAAATTTGGGGGATGCGTTCAGCTGCTTTTTATGATTTTGCTGTGCTAAGGAAAACTCAGAGAAAAGAGAAGTCTTGGTTTAATAAGAAAATGTGCATTCCGATAACATCGCATGTGGCAATCATTTCCTGAAATTATTTTTCTAAAAACATGAAACTGTTTTCTCACCAGCTATTATGCATCTGCTTTGCATGGTTTTAGCTGCTTTATTTTAGTCTTGGTGTCTTATAATAATTTTCTGTAACTATATTAAGACAAGCTCTTCACTAGTTTAGATTCCACCTCTATAATATCCTGGGAGGACTACATCTGTCTTCATTATCATTTTTCTACCCTCATCTTTCAAAAGGATTGGGTTGAATCATCTATCAATGACATAAGAAGACAGTTCTTGACTGCACAAACGTTAGTTCAGTAACTCCACAGCAGCTGAGCATACACGGCCCTCAGCTGGGCACGCAATCTGCACAACCCCACGTTAATAACCTACGGCCGATTAAGTGCACAGAGAGACTGCTCCAGTGTCACAAACGGGCATTGCAATCGTGATTTCATTCACGGCTGTGGCAATCACGGTTATAATTCGCTATTTCCCCTCCATCAAAACTAAAGAGAAAAAGCCACTGAGGAACAAATTTTTTTTTGCTTCCTGATGGCTGTTTGAGTCCCCTTCACTTCCCTACATGGCTTTTCCAGTTTTTGGAAATTTCCTTTTATATGAAACCTTTCCTATGAAGCCTAGATGAACACATAATAGAAGAGACAAGCATGTTTAAAAGAAAACAAAGACTGAGAATTAAAGCAACACCTTTCAACACTAATAACACAACTTTCACTGTTGTAAATATAGAACTGAAACTTGTCTTTTGAGTTTCAACATTTTCTGCCACAAACAAGTTAGCTGCTTTGGAAAATTAATTGAGGGCATTGCTACAGCGAACCAAGCTGGCAGACATAAATCACTATGCTCTTGCAAAACACATTTTTTTTTCTCTAACAATTGCACGTATACACAAAGCACAGAGTCCAATATCAGAGGAGGTTTCTGTGAGCCCAAAGAACTGTATTGGGAAAACCCATAACCACCGTATTAGATGCAGTAGCTCATATAAATTATATTTCTTTCTTAAATTCAGAAGAAGGTGTTGGAAAATAAAGCTACAGTTAGAATGTAACACTCCAAAACAGTTATTTTTAAAAAAGAAGAAGAGTTTTTGAATAGTCTCTGTTACTTCTCCAAACTCTCAAACTTCACAATTTTATTTAGGGTTGAGGTTTTATTTATATATATATTTTTTTTCTTTTTTTCAAAGAGAAAAAACATATTGTTATCCCTTGTTTTCCCAGGAAAGACACTAGAAGTGGAGATACAGACTGAAAGCTAATTCTCTCTCAGCTTCATCAGAACTGGGAGCAGTGGATGGGAAATGTGAAGCTCTACTAATAGTGCAGTTTACTACTACTACTACTACTATCTCCTATGCTACCAGATACACAGTGACACTGTCTTTTCTGGACAGCAGCAGTAAGATGGAGCACCACTTTCCTGCTGTTTTATTATTTGGCAAATGATTTCCAAGAATGCTGACGTACTAGTTACTGCAGAGTTCAAAAGCAATTACAGGTATGAAAATCAGATCACCTGCTTCTGGAAGTGTGCCAGAGAGAACAAGAACTGCTTCTTTCTCCTTTCTTTTGGCAATGTAAGTACTGCCAACCACATCCAAATTCTGTCATAAGACCTTTACTAGTAGCTTCTGCTTTATTAGGATAATCCTAGAAAGACAAAGGTCAAGCCAAAAGACACTGGATTTTATATCGGTGTCTCTTTTTTTTTTTCAATTTTAATAATTTAAAAATTATTTTGAAAAAAACACTAACTAGTATCCAGAGAGAAGCCTGCAAGAAAGAAACCTCAAAGAAGCAGTAAACTCAAATCCTTCCACATGGAAGCTCTCCCAAGAAAGAAGGTCTGACAGGAATTTAGGCTGCTCAGAATAGTAACTTCTTTGCTCCCCAAACAATCTTGCTGTAAAGTTCTGGAAGAGCCCCCTGAGATAAGCAATAGCTCAGAGCTCCACAGCTACACCCTCCCACCCTGACGGACTCCAGACTCCCTGCACCTCATGCCATAAACAACACAACCATCCCTTGCTTCTCCTTCTCCCGCAGCTCAGTGCGGAAGTCGAGCTCTCTGTGCAATGAAGATCTCTTTAAATTTCAGCACTGAGTTTCCTCAGACAAATGAAGCTTTACTCCCTCATTTCAGTTTCAGTAGTTTTTTATGGTACATAAATGAATTACACATCTCAAGTTACGAGTAAAATGCACATTGTAGTTTTTTCAAAGCATTAGAAATGATGTCACAGATGCTAAAATTGAAGTATTTTCCATGGGCTAATAAACGAGACGCTATCTCAAGGAATTAGTGAAACGTCTCACTTGCAAGTAAAGGATCCATTAATTATTTATGTAGTGCTACACATCTCATGAGCACTGATTTCATTTTTAAATGACACATTTTAAAGTATATGTGCTCTTCTTTGATTTATGACAAAACTATAGTAGTCTCAAAAATGGCTATAAGCAACAATTTTCCTTGGACCTGGCAAAGTGAGGCACAGCAAAGAGAGCTTTCCATATGAGCCACACCAACTTGCTTTACCTACACAAGATCTAGTTTTCCACACAGCTTGGGCCTCATTGTCATTTCTTCAATTTCTTGATAAACTTTTCTAAGAAAAGGTCACAGTCCGTAGCAAACAGGACACCACTGAACATGAACAACTCCAGATTCAAGGAAGACTCAAAAGAAAAGCTGGCTTTTCTTTCAGGGCAGGGAAAGTTTAAAAAGTAATTTCAGACATCAGCTTTGTATAGATGCAGGCTTTTTTTTTAAAAGAAAAGTAGTATTTTCTAGCTAAACATTGCTGGAATTTAATGACAATTTATAATTAAAAGGTATCTCCCATCATACAAAATAAATGTCTTTTTATTAATGATTGATAATATTTTAATATGAAACAGTTTGTATGGCTTGAAGACTGGGTTCCTTCCTTGAGTGAAAAATGAGAAATTGCTACTAAACGAATTGCAAAACAGCATTCAAAGCTTTTCCCGTTTTTCTTATCAACAAATGATATTCCAACTTGTTTGCTTCCTTCTGTAAGTTGATCCATTTTCTGTGATCTCCTTATTATCTCTGTAATTTTCCTTGACTCCTATCCCTATTGTGACTGAAAACCACATTCTTATTATTTATATTCATTGATTAAGGATTTTTTTTTTCCACGAAAATCCCTTTTTGCTTCTTTGATAGGCCAGAGTACATAATGGATGAGCACAGAGCAAAGCACTGCACAGAAATCCAAACGGCACCATTGTATCAGCGAAGTTAATAGCAAAAGACCCCAATACACTAGGCCAAATAAATTATTGCAGAATGAAGCTTTTTTAAGCATGGATCAGCACCGAGGTATGTATTATTTCCGCACTGAACCATGAATTACAAAATATTTGTTTGGTGCGTCGAAATGCAGTGCCTCATTATAAAGCATAGGTAGATCGTAGAATCATAGAACGACCTAGGCTGGAAGGGACCTCAGAGATGATTTAATCCAACCTCCCTGTCATGGGCTGGGACACCTCTCAACTAGATCAGGCAACACATGGGGACCGAGCGGGCATCGAACCCACGACCTTGGTGTTACCAGCACCACACTCTAACTAACTGCCCATGAGCTAACATGGGCACTAAGGCATATCTAAATTAAGATAAAGCTCATTAGCTGAAAACTTTAGCAGAGTTGAATTGGGTTGGAAAGCAGACTGACTGCCAAGGGGAGCCCGAGATCACCAAGGGTTCAGCTCAGACAGCTGGACGTCACCAGAGCAACGAGAGGACGTGACCTCGTAATGTGGCGACGTGTGGCTCCCGACCAAGTCAGCTTTAAGGACAGGTCAGGAAGGCAGTAGGTGGGAAGTGTCCAACTGCAAACCATCCTGCAGAAGAAGGTAAGTGCTCAGCTGACCTCTTGGAACCCAGTTCTGAAACGCTGCAGGACCTGACTGCACTGCAGATCTTCTGTATTAAGTTACAACAGGAGTTCACAACGCTTCTGCATCTAACTTGCTACCTAAAGTTGCTACAAGTAGGCAGTAGGAGTACCTGGGAATATATAGATATTACACTCAGAAATTTAATTCTTCCAGCAGAGTCGCTGCACTAACTAAACTATAAAAATTTAAATAACACACACACGGGCACACAGAGCACCAACACAAGGCCTCTTAAATTAAAATAAGTTACTTAAATTTCTTTTTAAGTAGAGATGGAGAGAGTCCACACTTTCTTTATATGCAGTATCCATTTCGTAGGTGAGACATTCAGGTTGAAATCCTCTCTTGCAAGGCATTCTAACCTGTTTCCTTCATTGCCGGGTACAAATACCTCGACCTACTCTAAATGAGAGTCTGGGCAACAGAAGGATAATGCTGGTAGGACACCATCCTCGGCCAAAGGTAACTCAGACCATCTTCAAAAATCATAGTATCTTCCTCCAGTATTATTTTTCTTCTTAAATTTCATAAAACACTTGAGTTTTTAAAAAAATAAAATACACTTTTACAAAACAGCCTGATTCTGTGGCATCATTTTTATATTCATTTTCCGAATGTATTTCTCTGAGGAGGTAACTGCCCAACGTGAAGGAATGACCAAAATACCTGTCTTAAATATCCCTGAAAATTTGGCTCAGTGGCTCACTGACTAAATCAGTAAACTTGTCTGGAAAAAGACACCATTTGGCTTAACGGAACAAAGGCTTCATGAGAAACTGAGGGAACCAGTGAAGAGCAACTATCTTCTACGGAAACGAAGGAGGACAGGGTCTTGTGCTGCCAGTTCCCTTACAGGGGGATGTGCGCAGTGGGAGCAGATGAGCTGCTGAAAGGGATTTTAATGAGGGCATGGAGAGAGGGAGATCCTCCTCACTCAGCGAGCCAACCCTTCCCGACTCTTCCTCAGAAAGATCCAGTTGCTCCACAGAGAGGCAATGGCATATCTGCTTCAGATTTTTATGACAACTATTATTCTGGCCTGGGATCTGCTGTTTGTTACCTGATTTTCCAAACTTCCCAGTTTCTTATTTGCTGAAAATCTTTTGACAATGTTAGAGTGTCATAAAAAACCCTTCTCTGGCAGTAATTACAGAGCTACAGGAAGTTGTTTCTTTGTTCTTCCCCTCAAAATATACCTTAAAAAATAATCTTCTGAAATAACCTAAGATTACTGAGTTTCTAGAAATTCTTCCTATAAATTTCTCTCCTTTGCTCCTTAGTTTACTACTTCGTTTTAGTAAATGTAGGCCGCTGAGAGTGAAATCTCAAGGTATTATTTAAGCAGAAGTACTGAAAAACACATGGCCCCGAGAGAAGCACCCCAGATTTCTATTGCAATAAAGAGCTTAACTAGAAAAACTAAACAAACTCCAGTAAGATAAATGAAAAAGTATGCCACCAAGCTTTCAGGTCCAGAGACAACTTTGAGTGGATGATCTGAAGAAAAAGAAGTCAACTTGATCCAACCTCCTTAATAACCAGATGCTTGCAATCATCAAAAATATATCTCCAGCCGAAACAATTTCTCCGTTCCAAAGCATTCAGCTTCCAAGAGCATTTACATAACAATATGTGACATCTGAAGTGCTTACGGCCACCAACCATGGCAGGACAAATTACAGTCATTTTTCAACGCTCCGTGCAAGGCGCACCACTCCCAGCACCGCGACCGAGACACGACCGGCATGCACCACCACCCCGAAGAGCCCGTAGCCTTTGGAGGTTCATGCTCTCAGGTGAAAAAAGGTTGATCTCCTTACCCGCCATAGGCTGGGATAGGAGGAGGGGGAGCTGCTGCACGAAACGTGTTGTACACCGTGCGCCCTCGGCCTCGTAGGTGTGCACCCCTGTACGCGGCGGCCGCAGTGGCAGCGGGGTAGGGAAATCCTGGCACTGGGAAGAGAAAAAGAGGAAGGAAGGTAAAATATTCACATCAGTCACCTGTTGTAAACCGAGGGCAATGTGGCAGCATGGCTGGGCTTATAGTAAATCTGTAACTGGACGAGGGAGTTGCGAAATAACTAAATTAATCGTTAAAAAAGGCAACACCTTTTTGCACAAAATCTTGGCATGCAAACAAGAGACAGCAAAGGGGGTATTTAGATGGCAGTATCATAGCTGCCTCTGATTCTCTTAGAAAACACTGTTAAAAATAATTGGCTCTATCTTCAAAAGTCAGCCCTGCTTTGAGTGGAGGCGAGACATGAGACCAGGTGACCTCCACTGATCTAAACTATCTGGTGATTTTACCAATGGAACAGAGCTTTACTTTTGGTCAAATTTTGTTTATTTTGATTATTGGTCAGATTTTGGTCAAATTTTGATTATTACCTGGGTCATAATTGCGTACCAAGGGAAAGAAAGACAGAGCAAGAGTTTCCTCAGGTTTGGAGGGGTTTACCTTGTTCATAACAGTACTTGTTATTCTTTCAAAGGCAAGAGTTCCATAGTTTTGAAATATCTGTCTGAATTTAGATAATATTCAGACTCAATAAAAACAATTTAGACATGCAACAAGACATTTTTATATTGTCATTGCAACTACGTGTAAACATTAATTACCATTCCATGTGACATGCAGAATATTTTAATCAGAAACTGATCAGTAATACAGTACTACTTCGAGGTTTCTTTCTGTAAAACATCTGTAAAACTTTTCTTTACAGCTTTTTAATTGAAAAATAATAAAACTCCCTAACTTTTCTACTTTACTTTCTCTGCCAGGATTTTAACCAATACTTTATTACTTCATTTCTCCTTTGTACATACATTGCTAGCCAATGCTAGACTAAGTATTTTTTGAATTAATTAATCAGTGAGACAGAGAAAAGTAAATCCAGCTCTGTTGGCACTCAGGTTACTTCAGTTGTGCTTCACTGTGTCGAATTTTTTTCAGTATGTAAATAAAAAGATAAAAGAAATAAACATTGCTTAGCAAAGCCCTAATAAGAGGCAAGCAAATAAAGTAATGATGTATAAAACAGTAAGGTTCTCATGTCTGAAATATGAACTGATTTCAATCCACATTTGTCTTTCATCTGCTTTAGCATTAAATTTTAAAGGAAGCCTTGAATTTGAAAAAGAAAATGAAAAATTCACAACTTGTAGAATATGTGAAAGCAAATACTGTAATTAGGGTGACTGCTCCATTATTGCCTTATTACTGTGGCTGTTGGGCTTTGCTAGGCCCTTCTCTCTGACAAAAAGGTTATACAGTAATTCTGCAAAGATTTGCATGTCAGTGATACAATATGAAACAACTTTATGGCAATACAAATAAATTAAAAGTCTTGTTAAAAGTACAAATACTGTATTTTTATTCCTCTTTCTGTAAACATCTCAAAATCAGAATGACGAACTGGCAAATCTCAATACACCATTGACAGCTTTGCAAACAACCGTATTTAAGAGGCCTTAGTCATAGAAAACATTCTTTTTTAGAGAGAAATGAACATACATATTGTATAGTGATATTAAGTAAGTATACATAAGCTGTAAACACTTTTGCATAGGCGATAACATTGAGTATTGAACCGTATAAATACAGTAGCGCTGGAATTACTGCTCAGACCGTGTAACTTCGGTCCTTTTCCTTTCCAAGTAAAGTCTTGAGCACAAATTAGTACAACATGCACATGAAAGTGTAAAAGAATTTTCAGAGGATTGAGGATATACACAAATGCTACAGTAAAAAAGATCTGCAGTCTGTGCTGTAGCTCCTTTGCGAAGACTGGACCGTCTTCCCATATTAATAGATAAATAAAAGGTGCAATGCTTTAATAAAATTTCATAAAGTTAGCAATACATGAGAAAAACACGAGAGGTTGACATTATGGCATCATGGTTCCCTCCTGGCCCTTAGAGAATGCATTTCTGAATGCCACAGGCTGGAGACTTCCTCTATGGGCTTGAAATTCGGTGGTGTGCACGACAAACATTTGAAACGGTCACTCATCACAGCTGTAAACATGTCTGGTACTTCTGTAAAAGACACAATGAAGCGGACTAGTACTCGTCAGCACGGGAAGGATGCGACTGTGGGAGCTATGACAAAGCTCCACAACCGTGAATAATGCAGAAATTATGGCAAAAGTGGGCTCCTCACACAACTTCTAATTAAGCTGTCATGGAACGTTCTGCGATTGGATGTTATAGATGGAGAAAGTTTAAAAGTTCATAGGATTGAAAAGGAGGAACAAAGTTTCCCTGCAGAGAAACAGTATAAAGACATCACCTCTGGTTTACAAAACCGCTCAAAATCGTAGAAAGCTATCCGAATTTTCAGAGAACTATGTATCTACACACTAGCTCCAGTCTTGCAACTTCTCTCTAGACATCCAGCTTTTGCTCATGTCCAAACACAGGGTATGAAGAACACACAGATTTTGCAATAATGGAACATTTATCCTAAAGAATCTCTATTCTCCGTGGCAGTCACACCTCTGAAAGAATTACAAGAAGGGTCACTGACCTTAATACTTTGACACAGAATGGTCCTCTATAAAGAAGCGTCACTGGAAAAGCAGAGCGCCCCCATTAATGAATAAGTAAACAAGAAGATAAAATATTTTTACAAAATAATATCACACTTTTATGAGAAAGAAGGCTTTATCTTATGAAAGAGGAGAAAAAGCTACAAGACAGACTAGCAGAAAGAGTCACTTAGCTCCTAAGTGTTTAACCCAGTCCAGATGCCATAACGGAGGCTCAGCATTCATGAAAGATGCTAAGACAAGGCAGTTATTTCTACCACTTTTGACGAATCTGCAACACAAACGATATGTTGGAATGAAAAGCCTGAATTAATGTAAATGTTATGCTATGCTTGCTTTGCACTATCTCCTTAATAAAATCATGAAGCATAAAATGCCCAGAGTAAAGCAAAACTCCAAAAAAGGTTGTAGAAGAAATTAACAGAAGGCAGAGCAGTGATTTGGAGTGCTGTCAGGAAGATAAGACATGATGGAAACCAAACCCAAGAAACACGGAACCAAGAGTAGCATTGCAAGGTCTTATGATCAAGTGAGGTCTAATAGCAGAGTTAATTATATCCATCCCAAAAAATTCACTTGGGTCAGTCACAAAATCAGAGTATCTGAAAACATGCCTTCTATTTCCAGATAATATTATTAAAGATCAAGATTAGAGGTTAAAATGATCAACAAGACCATGTGACCCTAGATTTGAGTTCAGCAGAAAAAAATCACGATACCTCCGCGCAGCTGAGAAATCAGACGGTTAGGAATATGTGGCAACCACAGAATTTATTTTGCTACCAACTTTTTAATATCCTCACCCCAAAACAACTAGCAGAAGTGGCACCATTAGAACACAACTGAAGAATGGACTTCATAAAAACAATTTTATGAAAAGGGCTCTCCCATTAGAAAGCATTAAGTGCTATTAACCAGCCCCAAAGGTAAGGAATAAACTAGCCAGGAGGGGTAAAGATTTTAACAACTTACAGTTTGTAGGTAAACCCTCCTCAGGGCCTCAGTGCCAAACTGCTGAATCTCAGTCAGTGAAAATGCTATTTAGAAGGGGGTTGAAAATGTGTTTGACTCTCTGCAGGGAAGCAGCTGAGTCCTCTTCTAAGCAAAAGTACCTTAAATTTATCAAAGCAATTTGATGACTGGAATTCTTCCCACCTGTGACAGAGAAAAGGCAGATTTCTCCAACCACACATTGATGGTATGAGATTTAAAAAACAAAAAAACAAAACACAAAAAACCCCAAAACTTCTTCTAAGGACTACATACTATATATAATTAAAGAAACAATTTACATTCTCATCTAATGGACCCATCAGTTCTATAGTTATTTATTCAGCTATTCAAATATGAATGAGACTACAATGACAACAACAAAAACTCAGTTCCTCCTGTTGCCGAAAGCCACAACTGCAAAGAAATAACTCTCCAAACCAAATGATAGCAGAAATGCAATTTTACTTTTTCAAATTAAAAAAAGAGTGAAAACAATATGCTGTGGAAGTTCTTGGCTTTGCTCAACGTAATTACATAAAAGCATACAAATCATCTTGTACTACAGCCTCAATTAAATTTTTTTAGGAACATTATGTTGGTAGGACTCCTTCTCTAAACTTATTTGTTCTATTTTTATATTGAGGAAGATATATTTTTATACAGATATATTATTAGAATGAATACTGTCCAAAAAGTTCCCTCTTTTTCACACCTGGAAACACTATTAGGGTGTCTCCTTCATCTAACTTCAGTTTAGACCTCAAAAAAATAAAAAGCAAAATAAATAAAGGAAATTTTAAAAGGCAAATAAAAAGCCCTTTGGAATTAGCAGGATTCATGTTAGTATATTGGTGAAATTCAGGTAAGTAATGATTTTACATAAACACCAAATACAAACATGAGGAAAAGAAAGGGAACTTAATCTTTATGTTCACAGATGAAGTTTAATCAAATTTTAATTTCACCCAAGAGATGTAACATAAGCGTTGGCTGTATTAATTTTTTATTCAATGAACATGACAGGTAGGTGCACTTTCTAGGCTCCACATCTCAACATATGCCGTGGAAAACAAAGACGGAAGGAACAACGGCAAAGCTGGAGTTCCCAGAAGGAGGAATATAATCTGGTAAAAAATACTTAAGGGTTATACACTGTGTAGTAAAGTTTTAAAGCTCTGGGATAGATGGAAGAGCAGCAGATGCAAAAAACAACAGGGGGCAGATTTTGTATCAAACCCATAAAAATATACAGCCATTTTAATGGGCAATTATTCTTTGCATTTGTGCTGCGCTTGGAATTTGAATGAGTGCACCATATGCCTCAGGAAAGGTGTCCCATCCAAAGGGATGAAGGCACCTACCTCTCATCGCTCCTCATCTCTCCTCCTTTGCACAAACTAGTGGGTCATCCGCCACCAAAAGTTTTCAGATGTTTAACGGTGAAGAATTTTAATGTTCCATCAGGTTTGAATCAGTTTATAGCTAATTTACTGCAACACACTTTAGCTGTTAGAAAGGCAGGGAGAGACATTTCCATTATTGCCACAGTTCAGGAGAATCCCTGTTGAGGAAACACTTCAGAAGTGCTGGAATATAAATTAAAACCAAAGAGATATAATGAGTAACACGCTGAGAAAGGCTAAGCAGAATAATCTGCATGATATTATCTGAGATTTCAGGAACAGAATCAGGACCTTATCCTGATGGATGCCGTGCAGGGTGTTTCCACTTCACCATAAGAGTAATAAGTAGTATTATTTTTTTATAAAAGGATTATCAAAATTGTGCTAAAGAAGATGTGTGCAGATCTTTGCATTTAAGTACACAGTTTAAAATACAGTGAAAGTAAAATTTAGGCTCTGTAACTAGAAATTTTTTAAGTCTTTTAGGTTATAAATACATATATGTGGTAGGATAAAAAGGAAAAAAAGTTAAAAAAATCTTTAGAAGGTTCACAATGCTTAAAACCAGCAAGATGAAAATACATCTTTTTCACCTAGCACTTTTGTGAGATGATTATCCTCAGGATCTTGCTGTGAATTAACCGAATTGAAAGAAAAATTGCCATATATGTCAAAGATAGCCACAATCGGTCACTTCCATTTCTTTCATTCCCAATCCACTTATTTTTTGAAACACATACTTAATATCAGAACAATGACTTCCTTATTATTGTACAAAAATATATGCCAGTACATTTTTTGTTTAGGAAACGAATATTTTGGACAAACCGCTGCTTATAGGACATTCTCATTTGAAATGCATTGAAAAGGAAAACAAAAATCTCTAATTAATGTACAAGTCTAATCACCATTCTCCACATGGAAGAGTAATTTTTCACTGTTCATTTGCTCAGTGTAATCTCAAAACTGACATAACAGAAAAGCAATGGCCTATAAATCTGCTCTCATTTGTTTCTTTAATATTCATATTCCATTGAACTACAGCTGCTTGTTGCTGCAGTCTATTACAACATGCAAAACTGTCGATAAAAATATTATGAAAGGCAAGATGTGTTTCTTCATGGCTCTGCGTGCCATTTATTTGCGGAGAAAAATAACAATAAATGACTTATGGATTGTCCCTTAGTTTGCTGCACGCTGGGCGATTAGTGATTAATTACCTTGCTGCAAATTGACATGGCACAAGGAAATTGACACAGCTCTGATTAATTAACTTTTTATGTGAGACAGTTACTTACAAAACACTGCACACTGTAATTGAATCCCTTTACACAACACTCCCGCATTAAGTTTCCAGTCAAATAGAAATTAGCACCAAAGTTTACATAAATTTAGTGCAACATTTGATAGCAAAGTATATACCCAGAAAGACTGCGTAAATAGTTCTAGAAAGAGGGCACTGTTTTCGACTATTTCATCCTCGAACGTATAAAAAAACAACAATTTTTTTTAGATTTTTTCCTTATCAAATCATCAAAATAATCAAATGGACTCAAAAAACATACAAAAAGTATTCCAGTAAAAAGCAATCTCCTATTTCATGTCCTTATTCTTCTGTTAATATGTAGGAAGACACTTCCTACAGAGCTTTTCCTTTGGTTATCTTTACCTTAAGTTATTTGCAGTTTTAACTGGTCTACTATTTTACCAATGACTTGCATATACTGAATTCATACTTTTTCTTCATAACTTTTTTTTTAAAGTATATGGAATTATTCTTTTTCTCTGCCCTCCTTTGTTTCATCTCCCCAGCACACCACTAAACAAGCCACCACTGATTTCTATGTATATTGATTCCATTCTACGCCAGGAATTTGTATCCTTCAGAGCAAAATCTTGATGCCAAAGCCTGTCTCCTCTTCTTTGTCCAAACTTTTGCACACTGAAGGTGCCCCAGCACTGGCACAGGTACCCAGAGAGGCTGTGGAGCCTCTGGATATCCCTGGAGATATCCAAAAGCCGTTTGGACGTGGTCATGGGCAGCCTCCTCAAGGTTAAGTTGCTTGAGCAGCGCGGTGGACAGGGTGGCCTCCAGAGGTTCCTTCCAACCCTCAGCCATTCTGAGATTCAGTCATTTGGTGACTCTGTGATTATCAGAAACTCCCATACATCTCATTCTTCTTTTACTGGACTGTATATGCAGCAACTTGAACCCCATCAAGGATTTCTCTCAAGACACACCAAAAAAATAGAGGATGGGGAGAGATTAAAAAAAGAACAGACAGAATGATTGAGTTTGTTTTTTTTTTTTTGGTAAAGCTATGTAATTACATGGATCTACAACTTGGAATAAAAAATTTGCTATAATTGGTGGTCAAATTACTTACGGTGTACTCAGTAACAAAACTGCACAATTCACATTACAAAGACCACAAAGAGTTGATGTACAAAGAAAAGCTGACTTTTCACAGAAGAAATGACTAAGAAGAAAAAGCACAGTAGGTGAAAACAAACAACAAAGCAACTAGGCCATAGAGGAAAAGAAACAGCAGAGATCAGAGAAGCCACATCTGATCTTAATTTAAAGAAGAGTCTTTAAATATAGATGATCACAACGATCAATAAGTTGTCTTGTGTTCTTGGTTGTCGGACATCTACAAGTTCCAAGCAAATGGAAAAATTCCCCCGTGTCTCGCTACTTCTGAGACAAAATAAAAAGGACATGGTTGCGGAAAACGAGGCGAAGAGCAACCCTAATATAAAGAGCTGACAGAAATTAGGAATTTGAATGTTTAAGGAAGTCAATTATGTGGTGACAAGAAGTTCTGTCTGGATGACACAAGGATTACTCAAACTCAACAGAATCATTAAACTGTAAAAGAGAACACTGTCAGAACATTATTGGGTTGGGAACAATTTAGGCAGGAAGCGACTGAGGGGAAAAAAACAGCTCTTAACATAATCCAAGGAATAATGGAAAAAACTGTCAAAACACAGAATTGCACCTGCAGAGTCATATAGATATTAAAAATGCTACTTTCCTCCAAAGTACTTACTATTTGTGAAATGCATGTTGAAGCATTTTGCCATACACTACATGGTTTTAAGAGCCGTGATTTAACAACAACCATTGCACAATGCAAGAAGAGCGACTCTAAAGTAAGTCTTTATCTGAAACCAAATCCTACAGGCTAAGCTGGAAAACACAAAATTATTAGCTTTACATCCGACAGACAGAATGACTTGAGACGTATGGTCAACGGTGGGTGCGTATCTACTACAACAAGAGTAATACAGCATCTAGAATGCAAAGCTAAGGAAACATCAGAAACTTGCATCTAGGACTCTGCACAAAGGACCTCACGTACACTAATATAATAGATCACGATCATGATGCCAAAAATACTAAATATAATTCTCACTATTTAGCAGTGTACTGAGAGGACTAAGTCCAAACAATCCTATTGTGCTAACTCACTGTTTAGTCATGAGTACAGCCAGTGACCAAGTGCCATATCGCCACTAACAGGAAAGCACTAAGACACAGGAGGTGCCCAACTGTCCTTAGCCAAACCGAATTTTTATTATTTGACCTCAAGGACAAGGATACTCTCCACAATTAAAAACGTTACGCACACCTTCCCAGTCATATCCCACTATGCTAGCGTAGATGTTAAGAAAAACATTCGTGGCACACAATTCTGCACAACTCTTAAGCACCCTAGCTCAGCCTCTCTGCACCATCACTAAGCACACTGAAAGAAGGATGAGTATAAGCAGAAAGGCATTGAAAAATGGATTTGCAGGAGTGAAATGAAACCCATATTTACAGATTCTGGACAACTATAATGCATCTTACTGGTGACTTATTAGTCACCCTTTACAATACTGATAGATGGTATCTATGGATCCTGCAAATAGTTACAAAAGGACAATATACAGTGTAGAGATCACAAAAAATGCTGTAACAAGAATTTCACACAGTACTACCAAAAGACCCCAGTTTAAAAACTTTTAAAATATTGATACTTAAATCAATATTGTAACATAATACATATGAATATAATTTTACTCAATTTTGTTAATTTTGTATTAGCTTTATAACTATCCAACTTAGAAGTCAGTGGAGTTATCCTGCGTTGAGCTCTGTGGAACTTTTTCACAGCAAGGTCTGACACAATGGACCGAAACAGTGTTTAAAAAACCTCCTAAAGACATTTCAACCAAAGACCTCATCAATATTTTTCTCCAGAAGTGCTACATGATCTTTAAAACTTTTATACTTCTATACATTGGGGGAAAAAAAAAATCATTGAAAGCAATTAAGTAAACATCTCATTCTACTTAGAATGGATATATTCTTTATTTAAGCTTTCAAGTAAACCCTCTGTATTTTAACACTATATTTAATAAGGAAGGGCAATTTTCACATAATTCCTTGGTTACTACCAGGTGATTCTCGCTACTTTATTTATAAAGGCAATTAATTAATTGAAGAAGCACATTAAGAGGTAGTTTGACTCCTAAATGTTCAGTAATTAGGTTTTTGTAGCCTGGAAATGATACATGTGATTGGTCTACTCAAATGTCTGGGCATTTCCCTTTGGGCAGGATTTTTACACTGTTTTATTCACAAATCTCAGTCCTACAAAGGTTAAGTTGGCTTAATCACAGGACTCCTTTGCAAGAATACTCTACCTTCTTCCTATGAAGCAATAAAAAAGCAGATAAACTCATAAATATGTAAATCCAATCTACTAACATATATTTCAATTGTAATGAAGTGACCTGCCATTCCATTTCAGTTTAAGAGAAAAGAAACCAATACAAAATTTAGTTTACAGGAACCTTTTCACATTTAACTTGGAAATACTGCAACAGGCAAGTTATTTTATACCATATGAGTATTCATTGTTTAAACTGTTCCTGACCCATACACCAATTCAAAATGGCAAGCTTGCTAAACAGTCTCTGCCTTACCAATAACACTAAAATCAAAACATAAATTAAGAAAAACTCCAATAAAATCAGAACAAACTGATCACTGCTGTCATTGCAATAAAGCATACGTCCATTTGGATCGAATATGGTCAATCACGTCTTACATACAAAACCCAGAAAATGATAAACCAAATGCCAGGAGCACCTACACTTCAGTTGCTCGGAGTCTCAGGATAATATTCCCGGAAGACTATCATCTTTACTATATCATTTTCAGGTAATTAGATGTGTGCAAGAGATTAAACCTGACAAAGTCAACTGAATCGAGGTTTCCAAATTGAATGTTTCCATTAACGATTCTGCTCGGAAGCACACTTTAAATCACCTTTTGAAAATTTATATTTTCCCCATGTAATCTTCTTGGTAGTGGAAATATCCCAGAATATAATAGAAATGTCAAAAGTCTTACTTCAATCCGTTAGTAGTGCCACAGAAAAATAAAACTGGAATGTCTTCACTGAAACAACAAACAGGAAAATAGTTTCATACAGCATTTTTTAGGTAGATTACTAGTATTCCTAAGCCAAGTAACCTACTTCTAAGTAAGGATATTCAACACACATTTTGAATAAACAGGCTTTATTTAATTTTCATTTCTGTATCACAAGTCCTCAGATGGACTAAATCCTACTATTGAATGTGGTATTTACACTTATTACTCTGATTTTCCTTATTTATTCTATGCATATCAACAAAGTCCTAAACTACCCTCCACCTATAAATCATAACAAAACACTCACAGGAAAAAAAAAAGTATAAATAGTGCATGTGTCTGTCATATGTAAGTGCTGATAAATTTTTAATAGAGAAAATACATAAAACCCAAAATTCCCATATCATGCAATTAATACTTTAAGCTTCTGCTTATAGATTTTCCTAGCATGTAACACATAACTTTGGATCAGTAGGATTATTAGGCTAATTTAGGAGCTGCTCTGAAGTAACAGAATGTATTTTCCCCAGTATGATTTAAAATAACTGAAGCATTAAAAATATTTCTTGGCAAAAATATTACAGAGCCAAAGGTTTCCAGGGAATTTTCTGAAAGAACTGCCTTCCCACCTTTCAAAAACATCTCATCTTTGCCTTGTTGTTTTTTGGTTGCTCATAAGCTAAAATCCCAGGACAACATAGTTTATTGTTTTAATATCTATCCGACGCAAAGCAAAAGTATTCTCTGGTGAGTGCTTATCTGTCATATGTGCTTCTGTGAAAGGAATATCAAGACAAATAAGATGTTCTAGGTCATATAATGGGATTAGGAATTTGGCACTGACTGAATTCTGCTTAAAAATAGTTGAAATGATAAATACAAAAAATATCTACACTGATATTTTGACAGTGGGAATTTGAGGGGCATTAGGGTTTAAATATTTTAATTATAAAGGGTTTATAGTATTTTAGAATGGATAGGGAATGAACACTTACGTCCATAAATGGGACAAACAATATCAGCAGAAAAAGTAATTCATAATTGAAAAGCTAAACCAGGAAAATTCGACTCTAATGATACAATGGACTATAAACTTACTTTGTATTAATTAAACTCAGTATAATGGCATTTTCGATATTGAAATGAATAACCAGTGATCTGGAAATTCATTTAGACCATTAGGTTAATTACAGAAACTGATGGAAGTTTTATCAGACAATTACAACTAAAGAACATGAACAGTGTGGGACAGATTTATAAGCTTTTGAATCATCTCAATCATTTTTCCTGAATTCCACCACCACTTCTTACAAAATTGCAATCAATATATTGATTAAAAAAATGGGCCATTAACCTCACTTGCCCTTGAGTATGATAAAATAAATTAGTATACAATTTCTGCATTTTCATATTTTTTTCTCTCTTTTTAATTCTATCACTTTCTTGCAACATGAGAGATTTATTTATTTTTAATAAAAAATGATAATTTATGGAAAAAGAGCATATATATTTCGGAGCTGATAAGCATGCTTAGGGAGGATGAAACAACTTCAACATTTAGGAAATGTAAGCCAAAACTGCCTTCAGTTTAAAATGTACTCATTGAAGTCAAGGCAAAATTCTCTTCTATGAGCATGCAAAACATCTGGGAAATACAGGCATTCATCTGCGCAACATTTTGCACTGAGGCATGTAGCAATTTCCTATTTTACCGTACACATTAGCTATTTATGTCCTTTTAATGCATTCTCAGAAAAATCTGCTCGTAGCTACGTATCTGATAACCTCAGGTATCTTTATTTTGACTTGGAGCTAAAACAAAGCCTAAAAGTTAGAAAGACCAACGTTCCAATTCTAGAAAGGGAAAGATCTTTCCCTGCCTTTAAACGGTCAGGAAAACTTGTCATCTCCCACTGTTTTCCATGGGACCTGGGTAGGCACAATCATAAATTTCTGGCTTCCTCGACAGTATTCCACGAGCCTGAGCACATTAATGAGCTGTTCCTGAGCAGCAAGAAGTTTTCTCCTGGCAGGTGCATCTCCTTTTCCATCCCCTGCCTCGAAAGGTCAGGGGAGGTTATCAAGAAAACGGAGCCAGGCTCTTCACAGAGACGCACACTGGGAAGACAAGAGACAAGAACCATCAGCTGAAAGAAGGGAGATTTTCCCTGATAGGTCATTCAAGCATTGGAGCAGGTGACCCAGAAAGGTCGTGCAGTCTCCATCCTTGAAGGAGCCCTGGTGTAACCGAGTCCTTCCAACCTGAATTATTCTATGATTCTACAATTTGATGTCTTCCTGCTTTCCCATGGTTTGGATTGCATTTCTTTCTCTTTCCTTCATATTTTCAGGCACTTCTACCTTATAGAAAAATGGAGAAAACAGGCACTAAGCAATCTTTAAAATTCCTCGCATAAGTTTAGATTCGTATTTTGTCTCTTTTTTAGCCATACATACCCAGCTACACTACTGGCCTTCATAGAACAGCATTACAGATATTCAGCGACAGAACTTTTTTCTTATTTGGATCTTCCTTTTGTCCAGCCAGGTCTTACTCTTCTGCTGGATCCTATTCTCAAGTGGCTTCACTTTGGAAAAGTTCCAAAACTTTTCTTAATACATTTCTTATTTAACAGTAGACACAGATTTCTTCAGGATTCAAAGATTTCTGAGGAAGCAACTAGAACAAAGACGTGGAGGCAAAAAGAGTCCATCAGTTCTACACGGCCAAACTGATCTTTTCAAGTTTCACTGTGCCCAGGGTTCAGGGCTCCGACCAGTACAAAGTGAGACATATCCTGGGCCTCCAGGAAGCTTCCAGTGAATGCTACTTACTTGCTGGGTTTTATTGCACTCCGTTACCTTCTGGATGTACCTCCTTCCAATACTTGTCTACATTCGCGGGTTCGATTTCTGCTCAGTCCCCATGTGTTGCCTGGTCTAGTCGAGAGGTGGCATCCCTGCCCACGACAGGGAGGTTGAACTAGATGACCTCTAAGGTCCTTTCCAGCCTAGGCCATTCTACGATTCTATGATTCTGCCCTATGATAACGATGAAGAATTTAAGTGCAACCAGTTGTGTTAGTTCCATCCTCAAGATGCGAGTCCAACGGGAATCTAGAGCAGTCAAGCTGAGGCCACGGGCTTCCTTACTTCGGTTGTCTCAGCGAGGCAAGGCATCTGTCCCACCAAGGGCTGGAAACACATCTGCATGCTGAAACTATGCTTCCTACGTAACAAATGATCGATTTCCGCAATAGGTGTGCAAATGAAAAACTGATCCGGGTCCCATCTTCTGCTTCAGCACAGGAGAACAGATGAGGCATGAGAGACTATTGCTACTGATTTGTTCCACTGCTTGCAGAAGCAACAGCTCATTTCTTTCTGTATTATGCAAAGGGCCAGAAGTGATGGAAGGAAGCAGAGCCATGTTTCCATCTCCTGACATATTCAGAGGTGTAACTAATCACCGTACTGGGAAATGTACAATGTGATACATAAAATATATCCTGGGGAAATAAAACATTTTTTAGTAGCTCCAAGAAATGTACTCTTCTTTCTGGCTAGCAAAAAAAAAAAACGGGGCAAAAATGTTCAGTCATCAGAGACTACTAGAGACCACTACAATTAGAAGTCAAAAAGTGAGAAATAAAGCTAGCCAAAGTATGAAAAATATTTTACAACCATGTTCCAGTTCTTCATTCCTTATAGAATAACTAAGAAGCAATAAATGAACAGTCAAGTTAAAGACAACATTCCTAAAATAGGGGATTATCATCTGAAGATTACTAAATGCCAGTAGCATTTAACAAACTCCAAACCTCTCAGACAGCTTTAAAAATCTGGGCTGACTCTTCTGTTAGAACAATTACAAATTTAAAACTTCTTAATTCTTACATTGCAAGCTGTTCTAAAATATTACACAGTTCCAATATTGGCAGTAACAGAATAAATAATTAACAAATTATTCAAAGAGGAACGCTGCAATAATGTTGTCTACATGGAATGATCATAGTAAAAGTATTTCTCCTATGTCAATGTTGACTTCTCAGTTATTAATTCAATATTATAAATGTGCATAAAAACCAGAATACAGAAGATGTTAAAAATAATGTAAGAAAGAAAACAGGACAAAACTCAAGCTTCATTTCTATTCACTTCTCAGTAGAATGTCCTACAGAGGTTATACTATTTTACATCTTCATCGCAAGTTTTGAAATAAGGAGAAATAAAACCCCCCAATTACAATCATTAGCAATTGTAGTAATTTTGTATTATTAGGAGTTGTGACCCTGTGGGGGAAACTACTTTCTAGCAATATGAAGCACTATACATATTAAAAGAAAAATCATGACTTGCGGATACACAGATTCAACAAATGTGTAATAATTTCTACTGCAAGGGCTACTAGCAATCTTTGCTTTGAAGCTGTGTATTACCCAGTGCCCAGTGGGAGGCAGATAGGCAAAGCCTGTTTACTGATGTATTTGGCGTAATTGAAAACAAACAGGTGTTTGTTAGGATATCATTATTCAAGAAGCACCACTGCAAAATACGATTTTTCAAAGGGACTGACTCATGAGACATTATGGAAACAGTGAAGTATGAGCTTAGCTAGCTATACGATAACTGTCCAGGGATTTAATAATAGTAGAAATACCGTACAATGTAAACAGCAACCCCAGAAACGAATTTCCTAGGACAGAACACAGTGAGATAATAAGAGCATCAAGGTAAACTTAAGAGAGGCTTTATTTAGAGTAATTTCCAGAAAAATAAAAACACTGTCCTGTCTTCTCCAAATGAAGCTCCCTAAGAGCAAAATTGATTAAATGTTTGGATAATTTTGTAGGAAAGGAATTTCAGTCAAAGACTGGTATTTCAGTCAAAAAAGACTAACGTGCTAAAAATGTACAAAAGGCAAGATTGATTAAAACAGTACTTCACTGCTGTGCTACTACAAGGTTTCAAAAAATCTCACACCGCTTAGGAAAGGTATGAAACACTACTGGAGCACCTGGAAGCAAATGCAGAGTTAACTGGTAATTTCATTCCCAATTTAAAACTCTTCATGTATTTCTCGTTAGTTCACTATGTATTTGTAGACTCCTGATTTGAGAGTAGATCCCATATTTATACTGTAAAAGCAGCAATCTGCAGCCTTTGACATAAGAGAGTTCCATGAGTGTAGAGATGATCATCATGGAACTCTTTTGTCCTCATTCCTGGTTTTAATTAATAAAAGAAAACAACTATTTTAGCGGCCTAGATAAGCTTTAAAATAGTCGAACTGCATTCCAGATTGAATACAATCTTCACATATGAGATAATGTTGTTAAATCAGACAATGTCAAATATTTTCTTTACAAAGGACTGCTACCAATGCTGCTGGTCGCCCTCATGCAGCACGCAGCAATTATTACTGTTCCTTTCAGCTAGAGGCTTTTCTCTGGCTACGTTTCAGAATGGGCCAATATGCTTTAAATCACGCTCAGAATAACTGGATCAGGATTCTAGAGAATACATTTCTCCTCTGAAGTTTTGTACAAAAAAATGGCTGATGGCAGCAACTAGCGCTTCAGCCTGCCTTTGCCATTTTTATTAGGGCAGTTTTCTACAATTCAAATACCTACTTGCACATGGTCCTTTTCATTTTGTAAAAAAAGAGACGTCATATCTGTTTGCTTCCTGACACAATCGAATGGTGGCATGACAGAAGACTTTTTGTTTATTAAAACACAGTTGGGACCAGGACAAAAAAAGAAACACTTCATCTTTCACACAAAATGCAGAGTGCACAACAGTACTGGATTCCAAAGGCAAAAATTCACCGTTTCTCTAGAACACTGCAATATAGGTTGTATTTTTTTTCTTTCTTTCTTGTAAAAAAAATAAAATACACTTCAAGGATAAAGATGCAACTAAACCCACTGCATTATCTGTTGACATTACAGAAACAGTACATTCACCTTAAAGAGCTATTGGGAAAGTTCACATTTTTAGAGGGCTCAATTCACATTCACGTGCTTTTGTCACAAAACAAAACAAAACAAAAGAGCTGTAACACTAGCTTACTTGTGGATGTGTATACTAGTGAACTGGGGGCACTGTACACGGGAGATCCCTCCTGGTTTGCCTGGCACAGCAGCACCCTGCCTACAAGAAAGAGAGAGAGAGTGGTATCTGGTTTTGGAACACTCGAACTAAACCTCAATTTTCATCTCAAAACAGAAATCAAGTCATCACCGGAGCAGCGCGGTAAAGCAGGGGCACTTCTTTGGCTTCAAAGCAGAAAGCGTCTCAGCAAATATGAACAATTTTTACATTTAGAAAAGCAAAGCACAGGCATCCCCCCCTCAAACCACAAAGACCCTTTAGGGGGCTGGAGAAGCTGGCACACCTCGGAGCACGTGTGGTGCCCAGCCCGGCGGCTCGCTCTCCCCTCTCCACTCTGTCTCCCCAAAAGAGAAGCTTCCTCCTCAGCTCCGCCGCTCGCTGGAGCCACGGCAGCCAGCCACGACCTCCTCATCTCCCTGGCTTCGGCTGAAATGAGAGGCTGCTCGAGCAAACCCAGCAGAGAAACCCGACTGCCAAGCTCCCACGTGGAGACACGAGGCCAAGTGCGAGCTCAGTTCTGTCACTTAAATTAACATGGCAGCGAGAGAGCACTAATACATGTGGAGGTTGCAGTGCTGTTTGCTCCAATGAGAAATCCAGCAAGATAAGCTACTTTCCAGTATACAAGCTGCATTCAGGACTGAGAACAAAACCAAATAAAAGAAATTAGATCACTTTAAAAAAAAAAAAAAGAAAAAAAGGGAAAAGAAATAACCAAATCAATTTAAAACAACACTTTGGCAATGCATGTTCATTTTAAACAAAAGGTTTATTTTCTGTTCATTTTCTAAATGAACTTAAATAAAATACTATTTCAACATCTTTCTTAAAATTATATTTTAGCAGCTGAATACAAATTGAACACTGATTTGAAGTAGAAACAACTACACTTTCACACAAAACTTTTGTGCTTCTGGAATACTGTCTATCAGGTGGAGGGGAATGTAACACCTGGTTTTGCAGACATATGTGCACATATCTGTATAAACACACACAAAATTGATTATTTACAGGCACTGACATGCTTCAAGCTGTCAGGATTTGTGAATCATGCAACACTAAATGTACAGAACAATCTGTGAGACTTTAGAGGCTGTGCATTGACTTACAAGCAACGCAACTCAACAGAGTTGAGTCGAGTATGTTTGGAAGGATCACATTAATTACAAACGGTAGGCGTGTCTTCCATATAGTATTACAAAAGCAATTCTCAACTTACAATCAGTTACCAGACGTTTTTATCAAAAAATGTTTAAAAAAAAATTCTGTCGTTAACCAGTTCTTTGACTATTGCTTGCAGCTGTCAGCTGAAGTAGAAAGACAGGAAACACTGAAGGAAAAAAATTCTTGTAATTTAGGCAATTTAGCCAAGACTGTGAGCACTGGAAATCTCATGAAACTTTATACTTCTAACCTTCCCAGACAACAACACACTCTTTGGATTTGGAGATTCCTGCTTTTTTTTTCCCAACCCTCTGCTACTAATCTGAAAGACAAAACAAGCTAAAAATTATTATTTCTCCTTATTTTAAGAGACTGTATTGCACTCTCCCTCAGCCTTCCCCAAAATTCACAACTGGAAGAGGTTTAATGAACAGGGAGGTTGGATTAAATGATCTCTAAGGTCCCTTCCAACCCAGGCCGCTCTATGATGATGATTCTATGATGAAAATATACCTATTGAGATCTTAATTGTGAGCATAATTTTCAAGTTAGCAGATAAACAGGACCTATCAACGTGCTCAGTTGACACTAGGAAGGTGCACACTGGAATATGGATGTATTTAAGACCACAGATGCTTCAGAACTTGTGCTGCTACAGAAACCTGAAAATGAAAGTGAGCTGAAGACATAGAGGCATTCATCCAGCTGAGTGAAACATCAAAAGGAATTACTAACATCAGCAGTTTTCATTAGGTTTTAAGAATAATGTAACTGTAACAACTTCACGAATGTTTAGTAAAGATATAACGGTTTTCAGAAGCTGAGGACCGCATTTTATTTTTATTATTAAACATTAATTCTAGATGACACTTTGCTTGTTCCTTCATCCGTAGGTGCTTTCCTATTCTTTGCAGCTAACATTCTTACTTTTTTTTTCCAATTTCATCTCATACAAATCTAACTTTCTCTCCTAATTTCTAATGAAAGTACTTCAAAAGAGATTTTTTTTAATCCATGCTACTAGAGTGTATTTAATTTGTTGCATAGATCATTCTAATTATATTTTGACACCCTGCCTTGTAAGAATTTGTACATAAAATTAACACAGATACCTAAAACACTAGTATCATATTTTGTTAGAAAAATATGGAACTTTTTAAATCTACTTTTGTGCAAAAAGATTATTTCTGCTGCATCTGATTTTTGGTATTAAAAATATTTAAATTGTAATTAATACAACTGGGGAAAGATTGAATTATTTCCAGTAAGATCTGGATAAACCTGGATAAACCGCAGAACATTGAAACATTCTATAAATTCCTTCATGGAAAAAATGGGTTTTTTTCTCTAGAATACTAAATTTTAGCATGAAAGAATAAAGGCGTTTGGGTTTTTTTTAAGAAATGGGATTTTAAGATAAAGTTCTAACACTTTTGTTCAAACTCTAATAATTTCATGGAGCTGAGGAGTCTCAAAAAATTACAGTCACTCAAGAGTTCATCTTTAATTCTACAATGCCTTCTGTACCAGCATATTTAAGAACAAGCTGCATGCTTTTGTGCCTTTTCTCTAATAAAATCATCTACTCATTTGGCCATGCAGCAGATGGGATACAGTATTTTGGAGATCAAAAGCAGAAACCCTCTCCTGACTCTTTCAGTCAAAAGGATCAGTGTTTTCTCCTATGGTCCATGACGAAGAACGTACTGTTTGATTAGGTCCTTTGCAGAAGCACTATAGTTATTTTGAGAAAATAATTGCTCTAAAAATATCCAGGGCTGTGAGGAAAATTATGTGAAGTCATTAATATTTTTAGAATACCAACAATTCAGCTCCCAATGGTTCCAAGATATTTAACTTGAAGTATTTTTCTATTTTTTTCATATTTTTCAAAAATAATTTTCTGTGTATACTTTATATAAATAAATCTATAGAGCACAAGTGGAAATACCAGCGTACTAGTGATGATGCACGAGTTACTCACTAGCATACAGCTGCAAGAAAAAGTATGTGAACCTTTTGGAATTTCATGGTGTTCTGCATTAATTTGTCATAAAATGTGATCTAACCATCATCTAAGTCATGAGTATTGACAAATATAATGTGCTTAAAATAAGAACACAAAATCAATTCTGATCCTCCATATCTTTATTGAACACTCTTATTCAACATTTAAAATGATAGTGTATAAAGTAAGTGAACCCTTCAGCTGACCTCAGGAGAGCTAATCGGAGTCAGGTTAGCCTGGAGTCTTGTTAAGAAAATTAGTTTGGAGATGTGGACTAGAGCTACATTGACTGATAAAAAATACTCAAGATTTTAGAGTTTGCTCCGCACAAGATGTACACTTATGTGAGCCATGCCTCGCCAAAAAGAATTTCTAGAGGATCTAAGATCAAGATTTGTTCATTTTCATAAAGCTGAAAATGGTTACAAAGTGATACTATGTGATACAACGTGATACAATGACCTTAGAAATTCACCAGCCTACAGTGAGGCAAACGATCTACACATGGAGACATTTTGGGACTGTGGCTGCTCTACCAAGAAGTGGTGTCAAAATGACACCAAAAACCAATGAAGACTCATCAATGAGGTAAAGAAACAACCCTGAGTGACAGCCAAAGAGTTGAAGTCATTGGAACTGGCTAACACCTGTGCTCATGAGTCTACAGTACATAAAACAGTGAACAAGTGGGGTGTTTATGGTAGGACACCACGAAGGAAACTGCTGCTTACTACAAAGAACATTGCTGCAGGCTTGAAGTTTGTGAAAGAGCACGCACTCCACAGTGGTGTTGGCAAAATCTTTTGGGGACTGATGAGACAAAGATTAAAACTATTTGGAAAGAACACACAGCACGACATCTGGTGTAAAAAGGGCACTGCATATCATCATGAAAACATCATCCCAGCCATAAAGTTTGGTGGAGGAAACATCATGACTTGGGCTTGCTTTGCTGCATGAGGGCTTGGGCAGCTTGCAGTCCCTGAGGAATTCCCAAGCATATAAAAAAATTCTTCAGGATAATGTGGGAATGCCTGTACGTCAGCTGAAACTACGTAGATATTGGGAGATACACCAGGACAATGACCCAAAACACCAGAGCAGTCCACAACAATGGCTTCAGAAAAACAAAATCCATCTTCTGGAGTGGCCAAGTCAGAGTCCAGACCTCAACCCAACAGAGATGCTGTGGAATGACTTGAAGAGAGACATACACAAGACATTCAAATATGACAGAGCTAAAGCAGTTCTGCCAGGAAGAATGAAGTAAAAATCCTTCCTGGAGGATGTGCAGCTCTGATCTACAGCTACAGGAAGCACCTGGGTGAGGTTATTTCTACCAAGGAGGAGTCAACCAGTTATTGATTCTAAAGGTTCATTTTTTCCACTAGTATTCTGAATGTTGCATGAGTGTGTTCAATAAAGACATGGAGGATCGGAATTGGTTTTGTGTTCTTATTTTAAGCACATTATATTTGTCAATACTCTTGACTTAGATGATGGTTAGATCACATTTTATGACAAATTAACGCAGAACACCATGAAATTCCCAAAGGTTCACATACTTCTTCCTACAGCTGTACATGACATGACAAAGTTGACTGTATTTCTTAAATACTCAGGTATCTACGAAGAAGTGATCAGGATAACAACAGAAGGACTTTTCAGTAAATTGTAAAGGATGTTAAATCACTTCTGTTAAAAATAGCTTTTAGGTCTAACTGGAACCACTGTGTAGCCAGCACTACAGTCAGCTTAAAAGTAAAGACATGGAATAAGTTTAAAAGAATTTGCACAACTAGTTGGAATTTCTTATGGTATCCTTCATGGATTAAATGTTTCCAGCAGAAAAAAAACCTAACAACAAATTAGTTAAAATTACACTTCTGATGTAAAATTAAGTGTTGCAAGGTCTTGATCACGGGCATAGCTCTCTCCTGCCACAAGAAGCGGGTGAAACTTTCAGAAACTTCCAGCACCAGCACTGTATAAAGCTGATATTCCATTACTGAGAACCTGGATTTACAGTGCAGCACCTCCCAGTACAGATGGCTTTAGTACCCTTGCTCACGAGCAAGAAGTTTCCAATCTACTGTGCTCTTGTTTATTCCCCCAGGATTTGGGGGGATTTACAAATGGGAAGAAGGCAGAAGTTGCACCATAGTTACATCCCAGGGCAAAACCCCAGCAAGTTACTGAGACAAAGGGGAAAACCTGATTTCCTGCCTTCGCTTGGGGAATCCTAAACCCCACAACCTCATACAAAGCTCTTCAGACAGCTCCAAAGGTGACAATGGTACCAAGTTCTATTCAAGGGTCATCTCCCAAGCATTTTCAGTGGCAGAAATTAATCAAGTCAATATCCAGGCTCTGTATTCCATCAGGTATTAGTGCATAGACAGTAAAATGATAGTTTAAAATACAGGAACTAGGATGTTACTGCATATTAAGAGATTTAGTGAGGATTACATCACTCTAATCCATTGTGCACTTAGCTTCCCAGGTAAGGCAGCTCTTCTTCATACGTATTTACTCTGTCGTGTTAGAAACAGGAGCTTCTTACCGCTTTTGGCAGCCAAGTACCAGCTCATAGATTCTATAATATTATTTACTAAAACCCTCCAAACAAATCCACAGGAAAAAGTGAATAAAAGTTAAAAATATTTGTGTCCCAATTTGTCTATATTATTATAAAATGTTACTTTACTACTCTAGTCTGAAAGCTGCATTACTTAACAAATTCAGGTAGTATTTCATTTTCCCTTTCTCTCAATAGGAAGAAGTTATTCCCCACGAGGGTGGGGAGACCCTGGCACAGGTTGCCCAGAGAGGGGGTGGCAGCCCCATCCCTGGGAGTTTTTAAGGCCAGGCTGGATGGGGCTCTGGGCAGCCTGATCTAGTGGGGGATGTCCCTGCCCATGGCAGGGGGTGGGAACTGGATGATCTTTAAGGTCCCTTCAACCCTGATAATTCTATGATTCAATGATTCAAGAGGGGCAGATTTCACAATCCCCAATCTTCTCTCAGTCTTTCTAATCACTATTCTTCTTTGTACCTTTTACAAAAAATATTATTCCTACACACTTAATTACTCTCCTATACACAAAGCATTTAGAAAACTGTCCTGATACTGTTGGAATGTGGCAAAGTCATGCCAGCTTAAAAACACACACTGTGTGAACGATTTGTTTCATGCCAACCTTACCATAGACGGGCTGTATTTCACAGGAACAATTTATGTGATGTTTCCACTCACAATGTAAAATAATTGCAGTGAACTGCCCTTCCCAAATACAATTAAAAAAAATGATTAATCAGTCATAGATATTCCTTGTCTTGAGACCAAAAGGAAGCTACTATGTCACACTAACTCAGCTGCTGCCTGTACCCAAATATATAATGAGCCTAGAGTTTATCTCTTGTGCTTGCTGGTGAATGTTTATTACTGGCATCCCAGTGCAAATCCTTATTCGCATACTGCTGCCAAAAAATCTAAAGCCTGAAGTCCACTACGTAATCACGCAAAAACGTGGTACTGGCAGTATTGCCCATAAATGTAACCTTCCTAAAAATACATTTACTATATTTTATATATATACATACACAAATGGATACTACATTGATATTCAATGATATTCACTGCCATTGTCTTACACTGGCAGATGTTTCCCACTGAAGGTGTTGAAGACCTTAGAAATTCAAATCTTTATTCGTAATCTTTCTAGGTCCTCCTAGCACGCTAAAGGGTACATAAATGATGGTTACTCTTGGTTTATTGTAACATGAGATTGGCTTACTTGTAACTTTGAGGTAAAACATGAGAGAAACTCTGAAGTATAAACTCTGAGCTAGTATTATTCTGGTCTCGAAATAGGATACTTGAGAATATAAACCATACATTTATATTCTGCTGATAACTAAAAGGGGTCACATTCATACATCTGCCTGATGAATAAAGACTGCTACAAGAATAGAATTAAAGACTAAATGAAACTGGAGCCTTTCTTCTGAAACACACCACTACAGTTGCACCATGGCCCTGGAGGGATTACAAGTAGATGCATTTATACTTTATCCCTTGTATTGTGTCAAGACACTATTTTCTGTGTAAATTACCTATTTCAGTAAATCGATAAGACAGAGATGCAAATCTAATGCAATTAGATGCAGAGATGCAAATTACTAATCCCTCAGTGCTATTTATTTACCCCAGTGGATGCCTGTTTTAATTTACAAATAAAATTCTATTCTGAATGAGAAGCTGAGAATAGAAAAGACCAAAAATTGAATCATCGGGCGTAATCCTGGCTTTAGTTCATGTATTTCTTCCTCAGCCTATTCAGATTCCAGAAAATACATTACAGAAATGCTATGTTTCCAAACTTTCTGAAACATTCATTTTTTCTAGAAACATGTTCTAAGCTTGGAGATTTCCCTCCAAACAATTTTCACAAAGAAAAATCTAACAGAAGCAAACTGACAGAGGTAGCATACTACTGTAAAGCACAGCTTCATCTTGGCTACCTCCACATACGAGTAAGTGAATGAAAACCGAGTGTTTCGAAAATTACTCTCAGCAAGTCTCACGAAATGCAATTACAATGCAAATGTATTGGGGATACTGTCATCCAGTGCCCAAAATGGGAAAAATAATGCAGAAGATTAAACAGAAAACATTAGCTATATGTTTGGAATACAATTTAACATAATCTTAAGCTGCTTTAGCATTAATTTACAGATGTAATCAAGATTTAACACACAGCAGAGTTGTTTTCCATTCCACTTAAACGTATTAACTTCACATTTCATATATTACTTTCTTACTTTCCATTTCAGAATAGTTTGCCTGCCTGACTGTCCATCCTACCGCAAGGATCTTCGTAACTTTGTTACTCTCCTAATCAGAGGAATTTATTCCTCTGCATAACTGCTATTAACTTACGTAGTCATCCCACCCGGTCCTGAACAAACACGTGTTTTAGTGATGACCCTGTAGTTTGTCTTAATTTTTCCTCTGGGTGATTCTCACATCATTGCTTTTCACATACAACCATAGTTGCTATTCGAATTAGTCTCAGTTTTATTCTGTCGGACAAGCATTGTGCATACTGTAGCCCAGACCTCAGGCCAGGCTGAACTGTACTGCCAAATACTTCGTGAGACAGTAGCAGCAACTATAAAGCTGCTGGTTTTACATCCTCCCTCTAAGCCTACACTGTACAAAGTCTGGACAGTTTACTCTGGAGTAGCCCAGACCTCAGGCCAGGCTGAACTGTACTGCCAAATACTTCGTGAGACAGTAGCAGCAACTATAAAGCTGCTGGTTTTACATCCTCCCTCTAAGCCTACACTGTACACCAGTGTACTCTGGACCAGGTTTAATCTTGTCCCCTGAAGCAGACAACCCCACCGCACACAGTTCAAAGCTGTCCAAAAGCCAATCTGCGTGACAGACGACAGTCGGGGGGCACACGGAGCCTCCACAACAGCTCCCAGGGCAGTTTCTTGCAAGCAGAATCTATTTCACGAGTACTAAACCTGCTCTGCAAACCCCAAGCCAGCATGCGCCAAGTGGGGATTATTGTCAGATTTACTTAAAAACCATGCTAATGCTGCAAACTAATGTATTAACAAGACAAGGCCAGGGAGACAGTTGTGGGAAAAAATATCTCAGTCTAATATTTATAATTAGACAGTTTCAGGCTGCGATCATATTTATTTATTTAATTTTGGTCCATTACTAATCAGGAAGCCTTAGAGCACATTTTCACCAGAATGACTTTTAAATAAGAGAAGACTACAAAGTATTTTTTCTCAAAACATTCTCTTCATGAGTAGAGCACACTAATTAACTTGCTTTTTAGCCCCTTTAAAACTGATCAGTTATACCCACAATAAAAAATACTTAAGCATACACAAGAAGTTAGAAGCAACACACTAACAAAGAAAGGACAGTACAGCTCCTGCTTGATCAGAACGGTTTCTTTTGTTTTATTAAAGTAACTTCTAAACAAATGAGGCAAACTGCAAAGGCAAAATTAGGAGAAACATGGAAACATGGCCTGCAAATGAAGAGCTGTTGTTATTCCCCCAACGCACACACTTGGTGCCAGCAAGACTGCACCTGGAATATTGCATCCAGTTTTTAAACCTACTGCTGCTCCAGTTCAATCAAAATGTGCAGAAACTGGAGAAGATACATTGGAGTGAAGCTAAGATGGGCAGGGGTGTAGAGCTCATGCCCTGTGAAGAGAGGCTGAGGGAGCTGAACTTGATCAGTCTGGCAGAGGGAGTTAAAAGGCAATCTAACAGCTTTCTCTACTTGAAGGGAAGTTACTGAAAGTGACGGAGCCCAAATCCCATTGCAATGATAGCAGATGATCATGGAAAACATCAGTAGCCATCAAGTGTAGCTGAGGAGATGTAGGTTGGACATTAGGAAGAGAGTTTTTCACTACGAGGACAGTGCAGCACTCAGAAAAGTTACCCAAAGAACATCTCTCTCTCTTTTTCAGATGCATACAAATTCATGGCTCACCTGATCTAGCACTTATGTTAGTCCTGCTTCAAAAAGCAAGCTGGACTGCGTGACCTCCGGAAGCCAGTCCCAACCTACATTTCTATGATTTTGTTAAGAAACGTCTGGCCTAGTGTGAACAATCTCATTTCATGGATGTGAAGTGTCCAGCTCAGGGTATGATTCACCACTGCATTCCACAAGGATTACGCTAGATCTGTGGGGGAGCTGCTCAGATGTGTTTTACTAGCTCACTGGGGAAAATAGAGACTACGAAGATGCTCCTTCAAACTGAAACAGTCTTAAACTAAAAAAAGATCTGTATCTAGGATGAGTGGGACTACATGAGTAGCTCCTAATGCAGCTGAACAGATCATCTGACCACAAAACAAAGTGTCAACATGTAATCTGAATACTTGAACATGGTGGCCATTGACTTAAATGCAAGAATGCAACCTTTACACTGCCCCTTTAGTCTTGACCATCTGGCTGACATTTGGGCGGCATTCTTAAATGCTGGATATAATAATTGAAAAAAAAAATCACGTTCAAAATAATCAAAAGTGTGTGCCTAAAGCAAAGTGTAAGAAGACAGCAAGCATGATACTCCTCTCACAGGTGTCATCCTAGCTTCCAACCATTTGCAGCTCTAGAACTTCCTAAGCCCAAATCAGCTTCTGTGCGTTTAATAAAGCTCGGTGGATTTCCCTCCCATGAGCTAACTATAAGCACTTTGAACACACACACACAGTGTTCTGTGCTAGAAGAAGGTACTAAATCAAGTAAGTTGCAATCATAATCACATGTTTAATTATGGTTATAGGTGATCCTGTATTTCTCCAGCTCGCAGAATATGTCAAAGCAGAATTCAGGCTTCCTCAGACACAGGAATTTATCATTCCAAGCCTATCTCATACACTTTGTTTCATCTTTGGGTCATATGCTTTAATAAGAGCAAGTTTACATAAAGAAATAAGATTTATTTTTTTTTTTCTAAATGTTAACCGGCAGAACTACCACCGAGGAAATGCATTACCTAGTAGTTCAAAGGGAACACCAGGTTTTTGAGCTAGGACGTCAGAATGAGGAAAAGTATCTTACTCATTGGAAAAAAATATGCAAGGCATACGGGAGGAACAGAGGCTATTCATTGGCCCTACTTCCTTCCTTACAACACCGATTTAAACAGACTTTTTTTTTTGCTCTTCTATGTATTACTTCATTTCTGCACATTTTTTTCCATCCTAGAACAGCTTATATAACAATTCTACACCTTGCCTCCATCTCTGGCCTCAGAGATCTGACCTATCACGACTAGAGAATGGTGTAAGGCTCCTGATACTGCACCGTCACGGGGATGCAGCACTAAGACACTTAACTCCAAATTCATTGACTCTGAGCAGTGAGGTAGGGTCAGTGTGGTTTTGCTGTGTAGTTACTTAACTAAGACCAGTTCAAGGGGGCTATCTCAGCAGTATTAACTCAGTCTGAGTTGCAGAAAACTCAAGACCTATGTCTCAGTCAGACTGTACCAACAAGCAATCAGATCAACACCCTCCTCTACCCTGTTTTGAAAGAACTTTTCGGCAAATACACAGTTTCTGGTTTTCCAGATTCTATCTGTGCAGAAATTCATCAGAATCCAGTATCAAATGATTCCTCTAAATCAGACTGGGGTTCAAAATTCCCAAACTTTGACAAGAAGCAGGAACTCTCTTCTTAACCACTCTCTCTCTTCTGGCGTAAAGCTCTATCTACAGCTGAAAATTTACGATGAAATAATCAAATGTATGGAATTTCTTTTAGATATCACATAGGAACAGCATCAAAGTATAGTGTGTTATTAAATGTATATCCAAACAGAAGAAACATCTTTAAAAGGGTAATGCTGACAGTATTCAGGATTTTTTTTAAAAAATGTGTAGACTTCAATATGATGATAAATATAAATCAATTAATCTTGCTCCAGATTTAAATGCATACCCAAATAACTAAATTAATCTTTCCAAAAAAGAACAGTCAGTGGCATTATTCTATGAATAATCCTCATTTAGTTTCCATGATGGTATACATTTTAATGGAAACGTCATTATAATATAGCATAAGGCATAATTAATTCTGGAAGATTTTTTTGTGAGTAAATAGCTGGTACAGATGCCAAACTCCACTTTTCTACTGGCTTTATTAATCTTTCATAAACCAGTATTTCCACTATAGCAGCTTGTAACAGCCCCACAGAAGTTTTAGAAATGCATTAGCTGTCAACGGTGGTCTTAATCTAACTAGGACGTCACCATTTGTATGATGGTACTTTAACAGTATGATATTTGAAACAACAGTCAGAGCTTTGTTTTATGATTTGAAAAGGACCATCAATATGTAACAGATGGAATATTAGACAATAATTATTTTTCTGGAGCTAGAAAAAAAATGTTCAGCTAACTGTTGACAATACATTTATTTACGAAAGTCTGCTTCGTCAACAGCTATATAAGTTATGTTATCAAACTGTAAAATTAATTAGTCTATATAGGGACAGCCAGCCAATTTTCACCAGAATTATGCTTTACAGATATGGTACAGTGAACTTTTACCCTAGGATTAGAATTGCTGTGCAAGCATAATTCAGCTTGAAAAACTCCAAACACTTTCAGCGAGAAGTGTTTCTAGGGTATTTGCTGAGCTTATGCAAGAGTCATTTAAATTCAAAGAGAAACACTAGAAAGATGAAATGATTCCCAGGTGCTCTTACACTCCAGAAATAGATGCTTTAAGACATGAGCAAAGAGAATTAGTGTTAGCAAACACACAGGAATCCTCTCTTCCCCTGGATTCCTCTTATTTAAGTGCATGTTTTTATATATATATACACACACATACATATATATAGTACTTTGGTATTTCTTCACTTCTTAATTATATATAACATATTTCAAAGTTTCAAACAAACTTGTGAAAGGAAGTTTGTTACAAATTCTGCTTCCTGGAGGATCCCTCTAGTTTCCAAATCCACAGCATGCTGAAAAGCCCCAGGCATCTAAAACTTCTCCGAGGGCAAATAAAACCATCAAAAGCACAAGCTCTTCCTCTTTGTTTCATTTTTACTGATGAGGAAAATTTTCCAAGCCACCTTGGAATGGTAACAACTGCCCAAGAATGCTGGTGCCCACAATAATCCTCACTGGAGCAAGACTATTTATGAAGTGAATGCAACTACCAGCTACGGAGGATGACTCTCGAAACTAGCTTCTGAGAAACTTGCAGCATTTCATGACTATTCAGGAAAAGTAATACATAATTAGTCACCTAAGTGAAAGGAGAAAGGGACCTCTATTACCTCTCACGGAGCTCGGCTCCAAGAAACGTTCTAATGGTTCTCCTTCACTAGTCTTAGGTCCTCCCTTTCTTTACTGCCAATATAGATCTCACGATTTTTGAAATATTGCTTGTTGGTTATGACGAAATAAGAATATTTCCTCATGTGAGTCTTTTAAAATGGCCTTACCGTGTCACAAGTTATCTGCTTTAAAGGACTGATCTATCATAGTAATATAGGTATACAGCAATATTCTACATTCTGGTAAGTGCAAGAGTGCAAGAGATTGCTCAAAAATTCATCATGTCAAAAAACAAAAACAGGAAAAAAAAAGAATCTGCAACAACTGAAAGGCACAACATGGAATTTCGCTTTCAGACTGGCTAGGTATTACAGATAAAATAAACAGTATGCAAAAATAAATAAATAACCAGGTGAAAACAGTTTTATAGCAAAGCATGGAAACAAAGAATGTAACAACTTATGGTAAGAAAGTACCAGAGTATTCCTCATAAAGAAACCAAATTGCAACCCTGTATTTTGCCAGCTATGGGTGAGTGCATGGGGGAATTTAACAGACTCTAGCTTAACACAGCAAAATTATGGGTCACTATGGAATGGGCTTAAAATTGGATGGATATATAAACAAGTGAAATATTTGTCCCAGATTATATGAAGATCTTGTGAGATGAATCACACAGTGTTGCTTAGAAGTTCCCTCATTAAGACCTGCCCAAGAATTTGATAAATAGTTTACTGCAAAAGGATAAGCTGAATGGAAATTATAACTTTATTACATGTTTCTTTCTCACAAGGAGGAAAATCGCCTTAAATAGTATCCTTTTATTCACCAAAAAGAGAATATGCAGACATAAGTCAATTTTTTAAAAATTACCTATCAATTACGCTATATGTAAAAGTGAATTTTGTGGAATGTCAAAAATTTTAAATTAAAAAAAAAAAAGCATCGTACTTTTGTTTTCTGGGAAATGTCATTCGAGGACTTCCCAGCTTTGTTGAGGGAAGGCCAGGAGGATGCCAGGTAGCCAGTCACCAGCACGATCACGGTTGGCAGCTGGGAGGGAGACTGGCTACGCCTCGGAATTACAACAGCACCTCACTAACACTGCACTGGAAAACCACATTAAAGCTACTACGTGACCTAAAACGCCATATTTTTGGACTGTTCTGATTTACTACAGCATGAGCATTTCAAAGTTAGAGAACAGTCTTAGAAGGGCTACTCAGGGAGAAAAATCTGTAGTGTTTTCCAAATATAAAGTATTTTACAGTCCCCAAGCAATACACTACTTACACAGTGCCTGTTGTGTGTCTGCTGTGCATCTCAGAGTCTCCATTTTTAGCTGTCAGGCAATTTCCTCAGTAGAGGTTTTCTTTTTCAGAAGTGTACACTCCAAAAAAAAGCAGAGCTATAACAATCATGTCACTGGTCCTACTGTTTACCATTATCTTCAAGGTTCTAGGGTTGATTTACATTGCGTTCCTCCCTATTTGACTTTAATTGTCTGCTTCAAGTTGTCAGGACATAACTATATCTTAGATTTGCATTGCATTAGGGGATCTTTTCTTTTCTCTATTGATCTTGTCTTATGGAGTAATTTAACTCAATTCTAATTTTCTTTTGCATGCGGGATGCTCTCTATCCAAGGAAGTGAGTTATGTGTATTCAAGTGGCGCATCTTATGAATCTTGTTAAGCTTTACCGCCTTATAGCCCGCACTGATGGAATATTTAATCACAGAAATGAGTTGGCAGATATGATGTACAATACGGTTAAGCCTTGCAGCGTGTGTCTTCACCGGCAATTGAGAAACGTGCGAATTTGCCATCCATCAGTGCCACCCCGACAGCTTTGTATAACCTTCTGGTTTTTTACTTATTTATGAAGATTAAAGGTACTTTAAATCAACAGTTTCTCTGCAAATGTATCATCTTTATTTCAGAAGTGGCCAAATTTTTCATCATTTATTAGGAGCTAAAGGAACTTCTTGCACTGACTATGAAAGAGTTTGTACAATTTTAAGAGGACAGTGTTGGCGACAATAATTAAACCAAGTAACTAGAACTTTGACTGTCTTACAAACTGTATTTCTAATTTTATCATCTTCTAAAGAGCAACGAGGGTGGATACAAAAGGAAAGATACGTCACAGTGTTCTACTACAACATGCAAGAACTGCTCTTTTAGGGCTTCATTTTTTAATGACTTAAGGAGATCTGCACAGAGCTCTTTTTATATAAAAAAAAACAATGTAAATTGCTTCAAAGAAGGTTAAAATATCTGAGGAAAAAAATTAATCTTTTAGTCAATACAGAAAATATGCATTTGGTATGTGTTAAAATAAAACAAAACACCTTGTATGTCTAAACAGAAAACAACCTGAAATACACAAAGTATCTTGATAGAACTTTTTGCATAGGTATGGTGGAGTGTGTGTCATAATTCACAAAATTAAATTAATACTCTTCTAATGGTAATTAAAGATTCTCGTTAAGAAGGGCAAACACCTCCCTTGTGCTGGCAATAAAAATGCACTTGGGACTTTAGGAGGTTATACAAAAAAATCAATAACCTGCCATTTTATAATTAAAAGACAAAATAAATGTTAGGGAAAAGTCCAGTAAATTAGGAAAATTACCTTCAGGAGAGATTGAAAATATTGATTTTAATTTACAAACTATGTGAACTCTTCATGCCCTACTTCATGAGACAATTATAAGTCAGATTGTTAATTCTGCATACGTATTAGAAAATTGATTACTGTACTATGGGAATATTATTATATTTGTCATTAACACTAAGTCATTTATATAAAATGACTAATAACTCTGACTTTCTAATTTATGCAGGTTCAGGGCTGGTTCACTAACTACTCAAACGAGATCAATGTTAAATTCCTGTTTTCAGTGTAGGCATACATCAAGGAAGGAAATAAATTCTGCCTACGCTAACTATTCCAATTCCACAAATGCCAAGTTAGTATTTTTATTACTCCATGTTACTTCTGTAATGCAATACACTAACTGGAACATTTTTATCTATCTTAGTAGATGGCACTGGAGGTATCACAGGCAGCTTTTTAAACATAAATATCCATTTGTAACCATAGTCCTATTTACGTTTTTTTTTCCTCTTCAAGTCCCTTGAAATAATGCAAGTTTTTCAGCTTTGTCTGGTGGAGGCTTGAACATCTCCAGGAATGGAGATCCCCCAGGTTCTGTGGGTAATCTCTTCCCATGCTTAACCACTATCTGTAAATTATTAACTTTCAAAGAACTCTTTTTCGGACTTGGTAGTGATGATGTTAATGAGTGGGATTTAAATTCTTCTGAAGTCAACTTGGTTTTGGAGTACGACCTTGATTGGTGCCAATACTGCGGCTAAAGCACATTTAGAAACTGCTGCTAGCCATGACTGAGTTCAAGTAGAAGACGACTGTATCTCATTATCCCCAAATTGTAACCAGGACCAGAATTTGATCTCGGTGAAGACTCAAGAGATACTACAGATTATAAATACAAAAATTTCAAGAAACTGAAAATTTAAACATAAAGTTTAAAGAAAAACTTTCAAGGAAAAAAAAAAAGAACGTAAATGTTCTATACTTAGGCATAAAATATCTCTTTTTTCGTTGCTCACTAGGCTTAAATAACCCCTAGAAGAAAGTGACTGTACTGAAATATAAGAAAATCTAAATAAAATCTCATGTAAGACTGGGATATTGCAGCACCTTTCACCTGACTCGATCTACTTTCAATATACCATCTATATAAACTTTAGTATGCCCAGGTAACTGTTTAAATCCCGCATCACAAATCTGTACATGACTTGCAGGTAATGTGAACTGGACAAAAAAGCCAAACCTCATACCAGCATATATGCTGTATTTGTGTATGTTTTAAAAAATAGCTAAATGAAATAATTCATAGGCAACCAAAGCGTAATCCTTACCTGCATAGAATTCTGGACTATAAACTGCACCAACAACTGGATTTAATTTCCAGCCTGCAGCAAACATAAAAAACATAACTGAGTTAATACTGCAATTAGTCATAATAATAATAATAATTTTTCTTTCATAGAGATAGTGAGATAAAATGGCTTCAAAAAAGGTCATTATAATGCAAGTTGTATAGGTGGGTTAGATTACTGATCCTTAACATCAGCCTCTGAAGGATGGAATTAAGTAACAAAACAAGGCATTCCTCGGACATGCAGTACTGGAGCAAATTATCAGTTGAATTACCTTGGCTGCAATCCACAGTTGCCACGGACTTACTCCCTTAAGCTATGGAAATAAGCCAGAACTAGTTCAGGTATCCCTGTATCATCTGGTACCAGAGCAGATCAGTTCTTTTTCACGGCTTGAACTCTCTGGTGACAAGCCAGAGAGGCCCAAACAGCTCATTTGCTGGACATAAATGTTTCTGATAACATGTGTTTGTGTAGATTATGAAGCAATCAAATAATCTGAGCATTTTTTATTCTACTCAGAGAAGATAGAAAACGTAGACATCGTATGGAAATGCCCATTGTGCCATGTCAGAGATTTGCTCACTGTGGGATCCCAGGCAAATCCCAGAGACTTGGGATTTTTTCCCATTTGCATTTGCACACCAGCCTGCCTGCGCCGAATCGGGACGCTGAGAGGCACGTACCAGAAGCGCCTGCATTCACAGCTCCTAAATGCTGTCAGCACTTTGCTGTAGCGGTAGCAAAATGCTGCAGTCACAGCCTGCAAAGCTCTTCGGTGGTGCAAATGCAGCCGCTGCCCTTGTCTGAAACGACCCCTTGTCCTCCCGCCGCTGGCGTAAAGCCACAGCGCGGAGCCAAGAGGTGCTCTGTATTGCACAAACTCCAGATCCTTGCTGTCACATCCTTACACCTGACGTGGTGTTGCCAGGCAAGCCTGAAGCACACGAATGTGAAGCTGAAGACAACGATGCCAAAGGAACTGAAGAGGAAGGGGCAGGAGAGCAGCAGGGGAACACCCTGGCAAGCTCCCGGCATTCTCGGCTGCGGTAAAGGGCCCATGATCAGCGTGTTCTGCACAGCCACAGGTGAATCTACTCCCAGTTAACGCTAAACTCCAGAGAATATCCCCCCACCCATACCCCCTTTTGATTTTAAACAGTTTACACAATTAGCTGAGCTACTGGGAGTGAAAAATGAGGGGTTTTCCAAAAGTGCAGCTGAAGCGGAGGCGTGGGAAGCACCATTTGGAAAGGCGAATAAAGAAAAAAAACCCTGAGCTAAAGCAACTTTTAAAGTCAAGAGCTCTGGTACTTTAAATAGATGCTATAACTCCACTGCTGGAAACAAAATACAACCGAGACAGGGAGAACAAGGCTTTTCAAAATCAGAAGAGCCACAATTAGAGGCGTTTATTGAGGCTTGGTTCTGCCTGGGCTGTTGTCATGTAATGCAAAAGCACAGCAAAAAGACCATAAAACTGAAACGCATTATAAGACTGAAAAAGTGTAATGCACAAACCTCAGTAATAACACAAAGCAAAACTATCCCTACGCTTTAAACATACTATTTACCAGTGGTTAACTGGTCAGTATCAGAGGTGAGGGGTATTTTGGAAATGCAACTCACTAATGAGTTCAGAGTAAAAACCAGCATTGCCTGCAAACCACTCCGCAGACATTAATTGCTACTCGTGCCTAAAAGACAATTACAGAACCTGAAAAATTACTTTTCTCCTGAAAATAAGACAGGATTTTTACCTGACCCTCCAATTTTACATAGTACACGATTATATTTAGGAACGTCAAGGTACAACATATACTCTTAGCCACATTTTATGTCCTAGAAAATTTTCCAAATTATGAGACTTTCAGTAACAATTTAACTTTTTATAGCTTAGGGAATATCTAATGTTTCAGATTTATTACTTCCTCAAACCATCAACACCATCCAAAAGGAAAGCTCGGATTGAATTTCAGATCTGTCAGCTTTTCCTGTCAAAGAAGCTGACAGACACCTCTCAGTTTCTAAGTGACACTAACAGTGCCACGATTTGTCTGAGGGAAAGGAAAAAAAAATCCTGGTAGACGCAGATTGTTCTTCACAGCTGAAAGCCACTCTCATATTTCAGTTCCTTACCTCCCTCACAGCGATGGCTGTCTCATCTAACTTTTCCAACCTTATCCAGGAAATACTTCATTCATCACGAAAATAACAGTAATTAAACTTAACTTTATCTTGCCAGCTTGCAGTGCGCTGGCCCAGAGCCGTGTGGGTTAATCAAGTGTGATAGCAGTCGATGTACCCGAGTGAGCAGCTGCCAAGAAACCCTGCTTCAGCAGCTGGAGGAGGCACGCTCTCTGCAGCAGCGGTGATTTCATGCATTTTTCTTACTGTCACAATATTAATCTCCTCCTCGCGTTTGAACAACAAAAGCTCAAAACTGAAAAACCCAACAAGGAAGCTAACAACCCCTCTGCCTTCCCCTGTACAGCCAGCCAAAGATAGGCGCGCTAAGCTTGCTAAAGGGAAGGCAATAATCACACTGCACAGCCCAACAAGCTTTAGAGGAAAGTGGGGCACAGCAATGCACAGAGGATTATTTTCACTTCCTAACGCCAGACAGGCACTCGTGGCCGAAGGAATGCTTTGGCACCAAAGAAGTTCTGCGACATCATTTGCTTTCCTCCTGTTTGCGTATAGAGTGGGGAGAAAAGGGAACTGGGAAGGAATTTAACTGTGAGAATAGTCTCTACCCGTGATTTTGAATCTAAGAGATCAACAGAAGGCTCAAACTCAAGGCACTGCAAGTATAAGCTTTAAAACATATTTTTCCCTCCAGTGATCTCTGTTTCATGATCCTCATTCTCTGCTGTGGTTCTCTGAATCTACTTGCACCTACACCAGTTGGATGAGCATCCCGAATTGCAATATGGGCACTCAGAGAAACCGTAATTGTGAAGAGGATAGGTTGGAACATCTAAAAACATCTCCAAAATATTTCTGCCAACAAGTAGAACATCTGACAATTTATTCGCAAAGAAAAGACGGTTGTGTCTCCAAAGCATATGAGGTGAGCCATCAGAATCATCCTGTCTGATAAAAAACTTGCACAAGGAAAGCTCTCCTACCAACTAAGCACTTATTAGCTACCCGTTTTGGGAATCATCAGAAGTCACTGGAAAGCAGATTGATTTCAAAAACCATCTAGGACACAAAAGCACACCATTTATTTGAATGAAGTTGCATATAGTGAAAAAAAAAGTGTAGAGTTTTGCGCTTTAAAATCTACTGACTTTTACAATCGTATTTACAACATGAGCCCTGTTATCAAACAATCAGGAATGAAGGACAAAGATGAGGGTGTATTATTTTTAACAAATATTAGTCCCTGATGTTTTCCTATCATACAACATATGCCCCAATTATTGAATACCTGGCAGCGACACGTCGGTTACCACGTACTCTTTGAAAAATACAGCCATATATTAAAAAAAGAAGTGGTTCAACACTGTAAACAAAAAATTTCCTGCCAAATGCGTCTGAAGCATCTTGCAAATGTTTATATGCTCATAGACCACATCGCAACTAGCCTTACATGTTATTCAGTAGGTGAGACCATTATTTTAGACAACAATAATCTTTAATAATCAGCCACAGCCCTGGTTAATTCCTGACAAAATGATAAAGAACCAGAACCATACAATGCCAGGATGACTGATAATACAAGCACTGATTAAACTAAATGAAGCACCTTGCAAGTCCACACTTCATTTCTCGTTGCCTGCAGTGATTATGCAAGACTCTCCTTGTGTGTTTACTTTAGGGGAACTCAGACAATAAAAAGAAGTTAAAAAAATAGCAAAATGTGTAAACTACAATCAGAGTTTTTCTTGGTGTTACCCATCAAAAGGTGTGCAAAAGAACATCCTGCACGCCCCACCTTGGATGTATGGATTCACAGACACAAACGCTAACTCTTACGCACTGAACAAGGTATTTTGTACCTTTGGTGAGATCTAGTCCAGACAGAATAAAATGGCAAATGACAGACAAAGCACTTGAAGTGTGAAACACTTAACAGCAGATTTGCATGGTTCTGTTTCTGGATATTCATACATGATAATATACAACCTAAGTAATCCTGCAGTGCAGGGCACGGAGGCGAACCTCCTCTGAAACCAGATTCCTAAAAATCCAGCATTCCCATCCTTCACCACTGGATGTGCTGATGTGCAATGTATTCTTTGCTAACAGTTTCATAGCCTTAGGATGGTACTAATACAAAATATACATTGTCATTTATAACAGTGTAACTACTTTCAACATTAAAATACAGCCAAGATCATAGTATGATATGCATATAGTTAATTTAGTTCCTTATTGCAACAAAATCTTGGTACGTGACCCATAAGCTTTGTGGTTCTTTCACTAGATTCACTGAGATGCTTTAAAGTCAGTAAAAATAAAGGAGATTTTCCCATCTGCATCATTTGCCAACTTCCACATACACATACAAAACGATGAAGAAAACAGCTTCTGACAAAGCATAAGGAATTTAAAACTCCTCCAGATCATTTTAACTAGCTCAATTATCACATTTCAAATGAAAACCATCGCTATATGCGATTTTTTTGCTTTTTCATTAAAATACAAAGCCACTGTTTGCCCTGAGTTCTACTAAAACCTCACTAGTGAGACCTCAGGTATAGAGAATAAGATCCATTTTACTTCAAACTGGAAAAGACTCTGATCTACCTTTCTAACCCTTCACTCACGTATGGGTAGATTTCATCTGCTTTCTACTGGATGCAAAAAACTAAATGAAATTGAAAAGCAAATAATTATAACTGTGCCGTGCAGTAAAACTGGAAACTGTAACTGCAAGTAACTTTGGTTGATGTATTGTTGTTTGACGTTGTTGAGTTAGGAACCTATTGGAATTTTCTGAACTAGCAAATGCCAACAGCTCAAGCCCATGATCAAACACTGCCAAAGGAAACATTTTTTAATGTACTGCTTCCAAATGCCTCAAATACCTATAGGTTGCTGTTCTATCATGAAGGCACGACATTATACCAACTTAGGGTCAGTATTAGAATGAACTTTTTGATAGTTTGGAATTCAGATTTTTCCAGGGAAAAAAGCTGGAAGCAATTACAGTTTGCCCTTTACTTCTAGCCAGTTGCAGAAGGTAGACAGAGAGAATTATCTTTGCCTAGATGTGAGTCTTGGTACTGAAATGCATCTCATGCCTGACAGAGACATTCCTCTCACTGGTTCCCCCGCCAGAATGATTAGGGGAGTAGAGGGTAAGTCTTATGAAGAGCGGCTTAGGGAGCTGGGGCTGTTCAGCCTGGAGAAGAGGAGGCTGAGGGGAGACCTTATTGCTCTCTACAACTCCCTGAAAGGCAGCTGTAGTGAGACAGGGGTTGGCGTCTTCTCCCTAGTGAAGAGCGATACGACAAGAGTTAACGGGTTCAAGTTGCGCCAGGGGAAGTTTAGATTGGATATTAGGAAAAACTGCTTCACTGAAAGGGTGCTGAAGCATTGGACTGGGTTGCAGAGGGAGGTGGTGGAGTCCATCCCTGGACATGTTTAAAAAGCGGCTGGATGTGGCACTTGAGGAGATGGTTTGGTGTCAGGGTGGTGTAGGGCTGTGGGTTGGACTTGATGACCTTAAGGTCCTTTCCAGCCTTGATGATTCCATGATCCCAGCAAACTGAATCCTTCCATTAGCTCATTCATTGCAACATTAACACTGCACAAAGCTGCGGGAGGAGAACGCTTTCCTCTCAGGTATATTTTCCTATACGAAGGCCACTGGAGTCAAACCCTCCGATTCCAATCGGGGAAAATGCCACCCGCTGTGCCCACGCAGCTGTGAATTAGCTGAACTCGGCTGGAAACTATGCCCAGTCGTATCGTGTTGTATGTCACTGGACAAAGCCTGAGCCCAAGGAGCTGCAGAAGATGGGGACTACGACAGCCCACAAGCAGATGAGGCCTCACACTCAGCAGGAGAGTGAGCTTGCACATGCACTGATGTTCAAACAAAGCGTGGAGAGCTCATGCACTTACCATTCGTGTAAGGGTTGACGGTCTTTTTATTTGTCATTACACGTGCTGTTGCATTATTTACCTAAGCACATAGAACACCGGATTAGAAAGGGTTACAGGGAGAGTCCACGTTACTATTAAATGCATGCATTATTACTGCTATTAGTCATGTAAAAAAAATAAAATGCAATTTAATTTATAGAAGGCAACAGGTGCATAACAAAATCATACTATTTATAATTACATTTACTTTCATAACCATTTTAACTTACAAATCATTTCAGTAAAGCAACATCATATCATTTAAACTTTAATAAAAAGACATTAAAAGCAAATTAAAAGGTACTGCATAATTTAAGACTGAAGAGCATGCTTGTATTCCATGATAACACTGATACAAAAAAATACTCAAAACAGAAAAAAAAAAGATTATATGAAGGAACATGCAGTGGAGTAGAAGGGAAATAGACAAGGTACAAGGAAACAAAGAAAATGTCAAAAAAGGGACAAACGAATTTTAGCAGTGTGCAACATAACCCTTTAGAAGAGAAGTACCATTGGAAAAGCAACATCTAGCATTCAACACTTGGAACAAGAGCCTTTTTCATTGCAAGAATTAACAAAATCATTCAAGCTTTAAAATCACAGCTAACAAAAGGATAAAAAGAGGGTGCATTATTTAACACAATATGGAGTTAACAATCTGAGTAAGATGTGCACGAAGTCATATCCTCAATCCAATCAGTGCCTCCCAGGCTTGCTTAAAACGTACACTCAATTACAGGCGTACCAATATAGAAAAAAATGTAGCATCAAGAAAACTTAATACAACAAGTCAAAAAAATTCACGTGGTATATCAGCGCTAAATACGTGAAACGGCAGATGGACTTCTCCACTTACCATTCAGCACCATCGCCAGCATGGGTATGTATACAGTTACCATGGTTACTGAGAGTTTGGTGAGGGCCCTAAGCGCTACCGTCGAAGGGGGAAAATGAAAAGGCAAAATATGCAACATCTTACTCAAAAGACGACATCATTTTCAATTGGTTTTTTTTTTTTTTTTTAATTCTAACAAATACGACTGAGGCAGTATTGAAGGGGATCCAGTGGTGCTAAACCGCATTTGGGTCGATTTGAATAGGTGCGAACGGCTCAGGCCATCAAGCCAAAGCAGCCTGATGGTTTCATTAAAAGGGAAATGTTAAAACTGGTCGGGCTTTAGTCTGGCTTTGTTTCGATTTCTTGTACATCTTTTGGATGCTTTTTTTCCCAATCTGAATTTTTTGAAAGCCACTGTGGATCCCACATCAACCCTGCAGCAAAAAAAAAAAAAAAAAAAGAAACAAAACAAAAAAACCCAACCTTTTGTTTGTTTTTGTTTTGTCTGTCACATTTTTTTGTTGTTGTTGTTCTCAATTTTTAATTTTTTTTTTGTTTTTGTTGGCTGGTTTTTGGAACCTACTGCACCCATCGATTTACAAAACATCCAAAATAATAACTTCAAAATATTAAAGCTTTAATTTTTTTTTCAATTCTGTCATCCACCTTTCAGCAATAATGATAATAATAATAATAATTACAAAAGAAATAATAATAAAAAACCCAAGTAAGGCCAGATTCTCTCTCTTTATATATAAATATATATATAAACAATGGGAAGGGGAAAGGGGAGCACACAGAAGACACCAATGATGCATCTGAAACAACAAATGAGAGTGAAGCAGACATTTATAAAAAAGATGAAAAGGAAAATATTTTGAACATGCACCTCGATTTTACGGCCCTCTACCACGGTGCCGTGTAATTTCTCCCTCGCCCTGTCCGCATCAGCACTATTTTCGAAAGTTACGAAACCAAATCCCTGCATGCAGGAGGGAGAAGGGGGGAAAACAACATGCACATTATTATTTCAGTCAACGACCACTTGTTTGCTTATGTTCTCTCTCTTTAATTTAATATTCTCTTGTCCTGGCTTCATTTCTGTAACATGCAAATTAGAAAAATTATAATTGTATTGAGATGTGCAATAAATAAGCTACAAATGTGAACAAATTTTTTCTGTCATCAGTTAGATAATACCCTCTGAGAAATTCAAAGAACGATACCAAAAATACCTTTCTACATGTCACTACAGAGGAAAACAAATCTAACAATAAGAAAATGAAATTAAAATAAATTACAGTGTCTTCACATAGAAAAAAATGAACTAATGAGAAAAGAAAATGAACCACATTTTAATGACATGCAGATCTCTCAACAAAATAAAAACGTGTGCACAAAATTCAACACTGAATGTCAATATACTCTAAAACATTGCCTACTTCATCATGCTCTCGTGATCATAAGAAACATTGTTCCCATGCAACACTAGGGTAACTTAAACTTTCGTCAAACTATACAGCCTTTACTTATTTTTTTATAAAAGAAAAAAAAGAAAAAGAAAACCACCAACAAAACAGAAGTACTTTTAGAACAAAGTATAAACTTTCTCATATTAACAGATCAAATAAAATCACATGATGTGAACAGGAAAAGAAACTCTGATAAAGGAATAAAAATGCAAATGTTTGGAATAAGTTTAACTGCTTCATTTACTATTTATGTAAATTACTTCCCACACGTAGAACATGCAACTGGTAACACTCCAGAATCCCGAGTTAGTGGGACTGGAGAATACTCGACAATTATGAAAATCTGCTCATAACAAATACTTCGCTTTATAACATTAGACTGAACGAAAATTTCCAAGCCTACTAAAATTCTTTTTATTCAACACTGCTCACAACGGCAAATGTTTCCGAAAAAAAATCAGACACTGGAAGGTATTTTAGAAATATACACCAACCCTTTGAAAGCCATTCTTTCATTCGCACTACAACGCCTTTGCCTGCTTTCCCAAAGTTACCCAGACAAACGAGCTTCTGCATCCTTGGCGTTTCGTAACACGAAACATGTACAAGTTTCCCATGGCTGCTCACATGGCTGCTTTCCATTTAGGCATGGCCGCACATAGCTGAAGTCCTACTAGAACCCTTTTTTTTTTTTTTACTGTTACTTTTGCTTGAACTATGAGTTAAAGCTTTCCCTCAATGGATATGAGCTGCCAAACTAATTAACTATCAATAGATAAAAAAAGTTAAGAAGCCATCAGGATCGTTACATGGGTTATTTGGGTTATTTTACCTACTCAGAAAACGCTTTAATTTATGCCAGTTTATAACATAGAAAGTGACACTTCTATACAGTAGCAGTTTATGCACCATTCTCTTCAAAGAAGCTTAAACACATTGTCTGTTGCTCTTTTTTTCTTTTTCTCATTAAAGCCACACTGGAGTCTGAGCCCAGAAGTGCTCTATCAGCAGTTCCACTTCTAGCTGAAGGGATTCTTAAAACACCTGATTCCACACATTTTCCCTACTCTACCCTCCACAATTTTAGCACAAAGCCATGACCTCGCTTGTCACAAGACACTGGGGATGTAACTCTCTTTTCCCCAAAGCACCAGGAGCATTGAGAGAAAATAAATCCCCCTTTTCCGTGCTAATCCCCAGGTTGGATGCCTGCATTCGCTTTCCTTATACCTAAACTCATCCTCAACATTAAACTTTTATTTCTTCTTCAACTGCTTCCTCCCATCTTGTAAAAGCTCTGTAAAAAAAAAAAAAAAAAGGCTCATAATTTAAGACGCCATTAAGAAAATTTCACAGCAGAGAACCTGACCGAAAGCATTAGTCCAACGAGTCTGGCTCCAAGCAACAGCATAAATTCCCCAAATCCTGTTTGCTCTTCCCTCTGCTCCTCGGTGAATAACTGCCCCTTCTCAGAAATGCCAACATTTGGTGGGAGTTATGTTGTCAAAAATTTTGAATCGGTCATCTTAGCTCACAGCACTACCAGTTAATTTTTCTCAAACAACTGCAGGGAAAGATAAAAACCTAATTATATTAAAAAATTAGAAAAAGATATAAAGCGGAGCCACGAGTCAAGATAAGACAGGAACTTCAAAGGTTCTGAAAAGAATACTCATTGTAATTTTTTAATTTCTTATGTTGTACTTATTCTCACAATTAGCGCTATTTAAACTAAGCTCTTATTATGTATGCAAATCTTTAATTTTACCTAGCTGACACAGAAACTCAATGACGGAACATAGATTCACTCATGACACATTCAGATATCTACACAAACGTGTTAACATTGATTGGATATGCAGATGGCTCAACAGCTACTTCAGCTTCGTGTACTACGTATTTTATTAACTGGTAACAGAATCGTCTGCATTTTATTTTTTAAAGTCTGGCTAATGATTTAATAATAGCCAGGTTAGTACATGGGAATGTTCTGGTTCAGTTTGGGAGGAGTTCTGAAGCTCTTCTTATTTGAAGAAATGTATGTTAACATAATATATTCTAGATACATATTAATATATATACACATACATCTATGCAAATATCTGTGTAGCATACAGCTGTATAGAGCATTAATTTAAAACAGTAAAAAAATGGTATTTTTTGATGTTCCTTTATCTGCAGCCTTGTAGTTGTGCCTGAGATAAAAGCGCTTTGCAGCTCCTTGGAGAGCTTCCATGACAAAACAGTGGAGTAGCATTAAAATATGTGCAGCAGTAGAAGCTAGATTTCAAACTGTCCTTCCAAGATGAGTGGTAAACGCAGAGTAAGGTAAGTTACCAGCAGTTTTTCACGTTACTTTAATCAACATCTTCAAGAATTGGCAAAAGGTAAGTCTCATTTATTTAACTGGTTCTAAGAAATAGCAATACCGACATTCTTTCACTTTTTATGAAAGGGTTCCAAAACAATCAGTGCTGCCATACAATTCTAGTGAAATTATAAATATTATTATTATTATGCACCCAAAACAAAAAGAAATTTGTAGTACAAAACATATTATTTTGGGGTTTCTTTTATGGAGAGGCTCCCTTCTGCAAATTTATTTTATTTCTTTAAGGTGGTGCTGCAGCATTAAGGGTTTTGAATACACCATCTCATTTTTCTTCGCTATTATGGTATGAAAATGAACTTCTGTTGGTTTTGCAAAAATATTTTTAAAAACAAATTATTGACATAAAAAGAAATAAACAAAAACAGAAACAAAAAAAAACCCCTAGCAATTCTTTTATGCCAAAATGCAGCTAGAAACAAATCTGAACTTTGATCCTGCGAACTTTTTTTTACCTGTACTCAGTCTGAGACCACTTAGTAGTCCTTTCAGATTCACTGGGATTTTATGAAAACATAGATAAGCACTGCCAGGAATGGGACTTTAATCTGGTGCATCTTAAATCCTATAGAATGGACATGAAATGATAAGATTAAAACATAAATAATTATTAAAAAAATGCTCCGCTTATTCCTATTTCTGTTTTTTTAAGTTTTTATTTAATTGAGACAACCTATGGGTACTTTTGCAAATGAAAATGTCCTGTAGCTATCCATGGACTAACTAAGCAAGGTGAGAAGCAGCACACCTAAGCAATGAGATGCATCAGGGATGCTTCAACAGCTCACTCAGAAGCAGCCTGGATGCACCAACGCAGCACTGCCTCACGGAGAAGTATTTAATAACACACCTTAGAATTTCTTAACAGAGGTAGCAGAGGTAATGACATTACAGACCTGCCTAAGAAAACCTCTTCCTTGTGAAACCCTTTCTAGGAGCTTGGTTTTGAACACAAAGCACTGGGATGTTCTCACTACTGCAAGACCACCATCCAAAAAAACTCTATTCAGAAATACCTCCTCACCCCATCCTCCAAACACTGCAAAAAAAAAAAAAAAAAAAAAAAAAAAGCCTTGTACTTGTGCAGCCCAATGCAGACGCGGCGGTTAGAAGTTCTCCGAGAGTAAGATTTAATGGTTAAGCAAACGTGTAAACCACCACTGGGACACGTGTACTCAGCTCCCTCCATCTTCAGCAGAACTAAGGCCGGGCGTCAAGTGTGAGATGTTTTCTGACATCTAGAACCCTACAGGTTCTAGATAAACCACTTTTGCAAACACTATTGAACAGCCATAATTTAATGATAATCAATTGCAGCCATAATAGGAGATTCTAAGCCACCAAATGCCATACATTTTTGGTTGTTTACTGAAAAAGCAGTGAATGTTCCGAGTGGCTTTGGGCTAGCAGGCAAGGGTACTGATAAATGAACGTCAGAATAATTTCAGAATATTAAAAATCCAGTAAATTTTAGCTGTTATATTTTAAAAAATCAACAAAAAACAACGTGATGGCTTTAAGTTTAGAATATAAATGCAAACATAATAAGGGAAGAATTAATACAATTCAGATATATCTGATCTAAGAGACATTTATTATATGTCTGATTCTGAAAAAATGACAGATTACAGCATGTCTATAACAGGAAAAGAATCCCATCGCTAATAATAAATCATACATGAGAGTTACAGGAAAACTGAGACATCGGTGGGTAAAGATTCCTGACAAGGCAGGAAAAGGAAAAATGTGACATATGACATACGCATAAACCCTTACAATGCAGCTGCTATCATAGGTGCAGCACACTGGGCCGCAGTTTTGCACCAGCTAACAATGCTAATGCAGTCATAACCATTCCATCTTGCTTTATTTCTTAAATATTGAACAAAAGTTGAAGTATGCATTAAAGGCAAAGCAATTTTCAGGAAAAAAAATTAACATTTGCAATACGCTAAGAACTCCCTTAATCAAATAAATGTTAAACCAGATTGTTTTCAAAGGGTTGGTGTACTGAAGCTTTAACTAAAGAGGAAAACATCTGCACTTAGATAATCTGAAACAATCATATAATTTCTCAGCTAATTACTAAAGAGGACAGTTATTCAGTATCATTGGCATATTTCATTTCAAGAGTTGAAAAAAATACCTGTGCTAACATGAACCTGCCTAAAAATATCTAAGTATGGACTCATCTTATAAAATAATTACCATTGGAGAATAAAGACAGCAGAAACCAACATTCCCATAAAAACAGATGACAGTTTGGAGTAGCTAAAATTATCCCCTTAAAAAGATATAAAATGAGTCCAAAGATTTTCCTGCTGCTTAGGAAACTGAATGACAGCTCACAAGATGTTTTCACTAACATGGAATTTCAGACATTATTTTCTACAGCAGTGCAGTTGTTTCCGTTTACAGATATAAATACTTTAAACAAAAAATTCCATGAGTGAATTAAACTGCTTACCTTTGAGCCTCGCTCATTAAAAATAATTTCAACATCTAAGATTTTACCAAATTGCTGCAAAGAAATAGAAAAATCACATGAAAATAAGATAACTTCAACACTTCTATCCTATACAGTACAAATGCTTGTTTCAGGAAACGGTGTGCCACGTGAAAAAGTTAAAGAATATAAAATCAGACAGCCAAGCACCAAAAAAGACACACTGAAGAGGAGCCAGATCAATATTACAACGAAATTTTATGTATCATTGCACTTGTCACTGTCATCTCACATATGCATTTATGAACTTCAAGGCCAGTGAAACCAGCTGGCAAAAGAGGAAGTCATTATTAAAGTGTGATCACCGTGTAGGTCTAATCCTAAATAGTGTTGGGTTTTTTTTCCCTTTTATTTCATCTTTGCACATACCAAAGTCGCGGGTTCGATCCCCGTTCGGTCCTCATGTGTTGCCTGATCTAGTTGAGAGGAGTCCCTGCCCATGACAGGGAGGTTGGATTAAATGATTTTAAGGTCCCTTCCAGCCTAGGCCATTCTGTGATTCTTCGATATGCAATATGCAACTGGCTTGCTTTGCTTGGAGTGCACTCAACATCACTAACAGGAGAGTTAGTGTGAACACTGCTGCCCTCTGGTCACCCTTTCCCGCTGAAGAATCCTTGTTTCAGATGACTCTTTGCAGCTTGATTTCAGGATGGGAAAAGGAGTTTGGTTACCTGGTTTTTACAGGAATAAGATAAAGCATCTGGGAGCTTTGTTGCTAGCTTCAAGCAGGGAGGATTTCTCTCCACCCTTGTTATCTTAGTACACTCTCGTTACTTATACTCTTTCTAGAGAATAATTTGGAAACCAGAATTGATACTTCCTCGGTGGGGATTTTTCTCTACTCAGACTTTTAGTTTAATATTAGTAGCAACTGTCAGTATTCCAGCTTTCTATCAATTCCAAAGCTGTAAGTTTATTGTTACCAAGTCATTCGAAAGCTGAAAACTCCAGCCATTTTCCTGCATTAGTCCTTTGAGACCTAAGACTTAGAAGTATTTAAAAGAAATGTAGTTTTTATTCACTTATAAATTACTACAATCCCTCCAAAACAAATTCCTTTCATTTAATGTACTTTCAAATAAAATCCATCTATTTTAAGTGGTAAGTTTAATTTAAATAAATTTGCATATTCTTCTCCAGAGGGTTAATTATCATGCCTTCTCCTATTTTACTGATCAGCCATAAGCTGCATTTAGGGGAGGTTACTTGCAGCAAGTTAGATCGGCAAAACACTCCCAGTGCTATATCGGGATTCTTTATCCACCAACTGCTTCCTTCACTTCATAGAAATAAGTACTGAAAAACACAATGTCTGACCCTACATACAAAGGCATTTGAAGAAGAATCTGAACTGAACATGGAAGATGGAGACCAGTGCCATGAAGTACTTGATGCTGCACTGTGTTACAAACCATAATGCAGAATAGAATTAAGTTCTAGTGAGTAAGGAAGCAAGAGTAACACAAATACTGAAGAGTTCTAACTTGGAAAAGCTGGGTTCTAATAGCTGATCAAGTATGCTTTCTAAATTTTCTTTAGTAGCATTTAAAATTAAACTCAAGTGTTCTTGGAGCAGGGACAAGAAACCCAGTCTAACCTCTCCTGGTTATGAGCCTAGAATTGATGGCACATATGCGCCGTGTGAAATAGAGCCAGTGCACTTTAAGGCAGCTAATGGCCTGGGCAAAAGCAAAAATTGAGAGATTTAGAACAAAGAAACTGGCAAAAACTTTAGCTTACAGCCCTACAGCACCTGTGGGGATGGGTGAGGACTCCTACTCCTCGACTTCCTGCTTAAATTCAGCCCATGTGTTACTTCTGTAGATTTAGATCCCCTGCTCATGAAGACAAGCATTGTCTATTTTACATCAAGCTCTCCAAGATCAATACAGGCATATAAATCCAGATGTGTACAGGAGGAATATATACGTATTCAATATTTTAAGCCCACATAGATAGCTTTTTTTTGAATATAATACAAAACAACACAAGATATAGAATAGACCCTTCTGTATTACATAAAGTAGAATAACTTCTCCCAGTTGTGCCTGGGAAATCAGGTGTTTGGTTATAAAAAAATGAATAGGAAATCTTTACCGAAAATAGTTAAAGAGCTAAATCAGAGATACTGCTCTCACAGTTGCCTATAAGATATCTATTACAATGCAAATATAAAAAAAGCATAAAGTGTGAGTACTTACACCAAACATTTGTCTAAGATCTGGATCCCGGAATCTGAAGGGTATATTTGAGACGTGAAGCCGTTTTGGCTGTGATTTGTTTTCTGTGTTTTCAGAAGATTGTGTCTGTTGTTGGCCATCAGTCTGTGCTGCATCATCTGTCTGCTAAAGGGGTAAAGCAGAAGAAAGCAAAGCACGCTGTAAGTATTTCTGCCATTTTTTTAACATCAAGTGGCGGGCTTAAATTCTAAAACAAACAAAAAAATTAAAAAGGTGATAAATCTGCCAGAAGACGAAATACACGAAAATCAAATCCATTACTGTATCTGTCTCAACAGTACATGTTTTCAGTTATATTTTTAATATATATTTGGAATAAAGTGAATAGGAAGGAGACTATTCTTCGTTGGTTTCCTTTGCTATTCTTAAATAATAGGGCTGTTGAAGCCCCTTTAACCCCACCAGTGTTTGCCAATGGAATAAACTGAATCTCCACGTCCAAGTACCAGCCTACTTGCAGCACTTCCACATGCGATTAGTACTTTAATTCAGAGGCCACAGGGATTTCTACACAGGAGGTATGTAACACGTTGCATCCTGTTGCCATTTCATGAGAAGTGCTGATGGGCACGAGAGGGTCATTTTGTCTAGATAAATGGTCACCATTACAGAAAAGGCCTTGAGTTGTGAAAGGGAACAGAAGTACAATCAGTGGTGAAGGTTGCCTGACACAAAAGCTAGACCCAGAAACAAAGCTTGTTACAGATTTTCTTTCTCGCCCAAATAACATCATATCACAGTACTTCTTACAGGGAAGCTGTGCCCTAGTTTTGAAATGCTGTTTTATAATTGAAGGACATTGCCGGGTATTACAATCCAACATTATAAAACCCTGGAGAGATTAGGAAAAAAACCAATGTCCTTCATGGAAAAAGTAAAACTAACCAATGCTGGTCATTCAGTGCATCATCAAAATTTCTCACGTGTTCTTTAATTCTATCATACAGTGCCTAATCAATCACTGTGTGCACAGCACACATTCGTTGGCAGAGGGGATTTGGAAGAAAAGAGGAGGAAAAAAACCAGTTGAATGTAACTACAAGGACCATGTTACAGCTGTTACCCTATCTTTTTTCTTGTGTTCTAATTTTGCAGCTTAGCTTGTCTTTCCACATATTTTCATTTAAAAACAAAAAAATTAAGAAATCTCCCATTTCCTGCTAGTATCAAATTCCTTTTAAGACACAACCATTTAAGCAAAACAAGAACGGTTACCTAAACCTTACCACACAGTCAGTCCCAATAAGCCTGTTAAGGAGGAAGCAAAAGAACTCAAACAGAATAAATAATTTACATCATCAATAACTACACACAAATTTAATTCTAACAAGTTAAATTCAACATCATCTTCCCCAGTACATGCACATCTTCTCAAATTCAAAGTACTAACATCTACAATTTCCTGTATTGCCTATACTTGTGTACTAAGAACACTTCACAGATAAAGGCCCTTTATCATTTCTGCAGAAGCATCAGTTAATCAGCAGCGTCTACATTTCATGGGATACGATGATACTTGTACACAAAGGCAAAATTCTGCATGCACGAAATGAGAATTTTCAAATGATCCAAATAAGGAACTGGGGAAAAAAGTGTTAACCTCTAACTGAGTCACTTCTTTTAATGTGCTTTTTATGTGCTACTCCCCAAACACACAGTTTTCTAGTGATCTAAATACTAAACATGGCATATAGCTGTTAAGAGACAAAACCAGGATTCATGCTAATGTCTTGCTATTCAAAACCAACTCAAAAATGCAAAACTTGGGCAACTGTTCCGTCCAGAGACACTACAGAGATTACTTTCTACCTTCAGGCTATAAAAAGAGAGAAATATGAAGGAAATTTGGTATGTGAGAGTAGAGGTATAATGGTCCAGAAAGTCCTGAAATACAACATTGTGGAAGAATTTAAGGTCAATTAGATTAATCTGAAGAGAATTAAAGAATTCTGAAGGTGCTGTTTAGCTTCAGGAATAAAGGGTGCCCCAGGAAGAAATTATATAATCAGCATACTGTTTAAATGCAAATTGGAAAAAGTAATTTCTGTTCATTATATTAATATAACTGATGAGAAAAGGAGTAGGAGGGTTGAACCATGCATGGTTAGCATACCAAAACATTAGGAGTAACTTCCGTACCAAAAAAGCTGAACAGAAATGTTGCCAACAAAAGGCCAGTGAGGTTTCTGAAGGTGATGCTAAAATGAAGGAGCCACAAATTAGCAGTAGTTTTCTGGGTGTTTCCTTTTGATTTTACCACTTTTGTTCACAGAAGCCTGAAATTTACAGTTTCAGCAAAGAATGTGTCAGAGTTTGGGCCATGAGGACTGAAAAATCGCAACTTCAGAAAGTCACTATCATGTAAGATTCATACCTGTAAATGCCCTTAAAGAAGTTTGGTGCAGAACTAACAGAGCTAAACCATATAAAATGTATTAAGAAGCTTGACAATATAGCGCTCTCTTATTATCAACCAAGGATCTACAGGTGTGCCTGGGAGATCTGGAGAAGGATAACTGCAAACTGAAATGTGAAGCTCGTAGAAAAATTTCCAAGTAACACCAAGGAGGTAAAACAAAGGACAGAGGCTGGATTTTGCAAAATCCCAGAAAGGAAAGTTTCAAAGCCCTGTGGACTCAGAGAGCTAGAATGTAATTTACCTTACACATAAATAATACATTTCAAGAGAATATTTTCATTGCTAGCGGATCTAAAGACCAGTGTTTGTTATTTCTTTAGAAATTAATTGAAGTTAGTATATGACACCAGCCTCACTATGTCCCTGCAGACTTGTGGGTATCAGTAAAAGTTCTGATCTCTTTCAATACCCTCTCCTGACTCAGTTAGGAAACTTAGCATGCTTTATGCAAAACAAATAAATTATCCTCCTAAGCACTATCATTAAACAGAAATTACATGACAGAGTCTGTTTCTCCACATATGACATAATTTTGAATACAAAACAGTATCAGAGTTACCTTCACGTATCAAAAAGTCACGAATTTAACTTTGTGAAGAGATCACAATTCATAAACCAACAACTATTCAACACATTTTACCACTAAAACTGCCTCCTATCCGGCAGTCCTTGCTTTTCCTAATGTGTACTGGGTTGTTTTCCTATAGAAGATGGCAATGTAAATTCATGTACAATCTTGTTTACAGAACTGCTCTCCAACCAGTAATTTTTCATTCTGTATTTGTGAAATTTGTTATTGCGGTGTAATGCTTGCATTTGATATTTTTGAATAGCATCTTATTTTTCCAGACAATATCTACAATTTATCAAGATTATTTTGAATTCTAAACCTGTCCTGCAATGTACTTGCAGTCCTTCCCGGCTTGGTACTGTTGCAAGTTTAATAAGTATACACTATTCCATCACCCAGATCATTAATGAAAACACTGAAAAACACTGAGTCACCACAAATCCCTGCAGAACTCCTTTTAATAAATCTTCTGTTTTGATAGTGAGCTACTTAAACTCAGTTTCTAGCTTTCCACCCAGCCCATTGTAGTTGCACGTTTCCCACATTTCCCAGCTTGCTTTGAATCAAGTCTTATGTGAAAGCCTTATGAAAAGAAATATGTAACATTCAAGGCTTTTCCTTTGTCCACAACTAAAAAACACCCTACCAGACCTCAGCTAAATACTCTTTTAATTGGTTTCTTCCCTCTTAGAGATGGACAACTTTCTTGGACATCTGCAGAATTATTGTGATAATAACCCCACCCAGGCTGACTTCTACAGTGAGGAATCACACAAAGAACAGAAGTTCTCCTACCCATCTTCCCAAGATTGCATTTCACATTCAGTCACACAGGTACTCTCTAGCCTGGTGTTAACTATCAGTTTCTTCACCCTGGCTTGAATCCCCTCCAGAAGAACCTCTCTCCTGGTTGCCTTTTGCACATTCAGGTGCAGAACTTGTCCCCAACACATTCCAATAGCAATGCCAACTGATAGTCTGGCTGTAGGAAGCACCGACGCAACTGAATTCCTTGTTATTCATGAGTTTAGTAATGTACCTCCATGCCCACTGAATCTTACCAGGCAGATATTTATAACAACTTTCATATCAAAGAGGTCCTTTTTTCCTCTAACAGTTCTCCAGAGCCCCTTAAGGGTCTCTCTGCTTCTACACTTGTGACTTTAGATAAGGTAAAATTACAAGGGAACAATTCCTTTCTTGTCTGCTCTTCCTAATCAAGATTCACAACTTCTTCACTTTTTGCAGGTATGAATCTTCAACACAATTTTGTTTTTAATGGCACTTTATGTCCTTCTATTGTGACATGACTGGTCACAACAGCATCACGTGAGCACAACGTGGTGCAGCATGGTCACAATGGGCACACTAGGTGTGGACACAACACAGTGTCTATCACAGGGCATCACTATATACCTCAAAACAGACTACATCCATTTATAAAGCATCAGGAATTACATTTTTATGAGACTAAGGTTCCTAGATTAAGCTTCATAACAGACCTATATAAAAAAAAATGCAATAATTCCAATGTGTTACAGTTCAAATAATTTTAAAAGAAGCTGTTTTCTAAATGGGTAAACCAAGAAGTAAAGCTAAGAAAGCACTGGTAATACAGACCCTTCATGCTCTAAGACATCAATGGGCACTGCAGGTTCTAAATGCCTTCAAAAGTTGCTACAGATTGGCTTTTTTCCTATGCGTGTCACTCAGCACTGTAACAGGTTAGTTTGTAGCTCTGAGGTCTAAGATGTCGTTTGTCATCTTCAGCAAAAGGTCATTTCTACTGATTTGCTACATGACTTCTTTTTCTGGTTCCACTGAGAAAGTATTCCTAATTTAAAAAACCTAATCAACAGTTACATATCTCAGCAGATTATTGATGAGTGTTGCCTGGAGGGAAACACAGGATGAAAACTTTGGCATCTTATTGACTATAAAATGACAGACTCTGCTACAAAATCTTATTTATGCAAAAAACATTTGCTATGGATATTTATTGATACACAATTGCAACCTTCTAGCACCATTTTATGTCATAAATGTTAAAATAAGTTGCTGAAACTCAAATCATTTAACAACCGTTGATTACTTTTGCAGGCACTTCATACAGAATTGAGATGTTCAATTTTCCATAATAATTTCTAACTCAATCGATATATAGGAGCTAAACAAGTTTAATCTCAGTGAAATTTGATTTAGGTATGAACCACATTCAGAGAAAAGCATGTGAGGCATGCCTACATCTCTACCCAGAAATATGTCTTCATATGTCAATTTTAATTTATCATTTCAAAGAATAAATATTCCTCTCCATCTTAAAACCTTGTGTCATGCTATTATTGTTCTTTGGTAGTTCTTTCTACAGTTCACTTTTCTCTTGGCTTTTATCCAACGTTATGTAATACACATATATCTCTATTTTAATAAAAATTATGTCTTGCATTGTTGTCTTGTAAATATTGAAGAGAAACTATTTAACACAAAAACTGAGGATATATCTCTCCCCTCAGAGAAACAAACATCGTGAAACCAACTTCTTGAGCTAGCCAGTTTAAATGAAATGGATATGCTCATAATATTCTCTAAGTATAGAATCACATTAATATTTATCAAACCAGCTACCAGAATTGTGTGGAGGTGCACATGATAATAACAAAGATTTTAAGTAAACTAAAATCAGATGCCCTTGTAGACGATGTTTCCTTACAACATCTCAAGTGATTCTCTGCCGGTTCAAAATAACCTCAAGAAAAATGACACAGCCTTCACTACTTTGCATTCACAAAACGTCAACACCAAAGCCAATGCAAGTTACATGTGATTTAAAACTTATCTTTGAGCATCTGCTGTCCTCAGTACCTACATATATTTTACAGGAATTTCTTTTTACTGATTTGCTCTTCTCTCTCTCTCTTTCAGTGCATCACTTCCCTGGCCATTTCTGGTTAAACCACACAGACTGCTTTCTGGCTCCTATTCCACCACATATTTGCAATCATAAGATACTACAGAGCCTTAATATACGTTAGTCTTAAAACTTATAATGAGAGTTATAGATACAGAATACAGAAATAGACCAAAATCTCACAACATACACAGAAATAAAATGAGATGAACTCCTTTTCCTTTAGCAAGCTACTGAAAGCTTAGTTGACAGAATAAATTAAAATTGAAACCATTCTTATAGGTCAGCAAACCCAAATCAAAGTGTGGTTCAGAGAATGATTTTTTACTTCCTATAAGCATAAACGTGGTATACTTAATCAAATCCATCATCATCAGGAAAGTTAAAATCTATTTAGTAAAGTTTAGTAAAGGAATTCTTTATCTTTACAAAATCCTAATTTTTTGTCTCCTTAACTCACTTCTGGAAACAGAAATCTTCTATTCCTTAAAAGACTTTGCTCAAGTCCTTAACAGACTTCAAACTGAAGTCACTGAAACATCGTACATGAATTTTGGCCAGCCTCGTTTTTCCACAACTGTCACTATCACCAGTTCTGCCATTTTCACCAACTCAGAGGAGGTCAAAAGCAACGCAAAGTGAGGAGTGGCAGTTACAGCGCAAGTTTTTAGAAGTTTCGTGGTTGAAAAAGTTCTTTTAACAACTGGCAAGAGGCATGTGTGGTTCTTAATAAAATCTGTTTTGGAGTGACTACACAAGGGCAGGTCGTGGCCCCCGCTGCACTCCTGAAGCACCTGCCAGGAGTGTATCCAAGTCCTTCAACTGCTGCTGCTTCCTTCTGGGTAAATGAACACACGGAGACTTGGATCATTCCATCTCACAGCCAAAGAACACATGATCCAATGTGCTGCCTCAAGATCCACCAGCTTCTGATATTAGAAGACTACATTTTGCCAAAGAAAAGTAATCTAACCGAAAAAACAAACCCTATTTTTCTAAAACATTTAAGTAAATATTTTTTTTTGTTTCACTTCTTCGCTTTTTCCCCAATAATTAAAAAAATTACAAAAGAGAAGAAAACTGCTAAACACGATACTGTTCTGGATAAAATAAATTTTTTAATTTCCTATTTGGAGAAAACACCACCCCTTACCTTGTTTTTTTAAACTTTACTAATCCAAATGTGCTTCACTAATCCCAATGTGTTTCACTCAGAAATACATTCCTTTGGGGAAAAAAAGAAATAAAAAAAAAAATCATGCTCTAAAACTTTCATCCAGCTCTAATACAAACCCATTCCCCAGGTTACTCCTGACTGGACACAAAAGTGTCATTTGCCATCCCTAGCACTCGTGGCAAAGACACCGCATGCAATAAACCCGAATGTTCAGTGAACGTGAAATCAGTAAAGGCCTTGTGAACATCATTTGGGCAGAAAACAAACAATTCCATTCTTTTCCTAGCAAATACAAATTTTCTGTATCCGTTTCCATCCATTAGTGAAGAAGCTCAGTCCTCTAACGTTTCTCACACTGGAATGGTGAGCGTTATAGGTTCCCTCTGTTCTTTTTCATTGAATTCTGTCTTTCATTTTCTACAAAACAATGGTGGTGTAGACCCACCTTCAAACCCTGTTTTAAATGTAATGAAATGCTGTCACAGAATAGCTGGTCACAGGCAACTGCGAAGAAGAACACTGTCCTCAATCTCAGCATCTAAAGAGTAAATGGAACATAAACAGTAGGAAAGCCTAAAACTGAACAAAGCCTGTCATCTCTTCCTTGAAAAACTGAAAATATGTTGTACTAGAATAACCTGAAAAAGCTGAACTAAGTCTTGATCGTCCTTCTATAATTTGTAAATAAATGCAAATCGGTTGCATACAGTCTAATTCTAGTAGGAATAGCCTGTAAATATTCAGAAGAAGAAAAGAAAGAGAAGAAAAACAATAGATTCTTTTTCAAAATATACTTAAGTGCTACACTGTTTCTCGTGTATACATATCCACATAAGGGTAAAGGTCTTGAGAATTTTAAATTATAAAAAAAAAGCTCATTATATTAAAAAAAAATGCTCAAAACAGCACCTGTTTTCTCCTGCTACACCAATCAAGTTACTTCTCAGAGAGAAAGAGCTCGTGAATGTCTTCTAGGCATTATTTGATTAAGTTGACAATATTATGTGAGCAATGGTTGAGTACCCACTGTGCTGTACTTTTGACCAAATTGATTTGTCTAATGAACACTTGCTCTGTCTCTTCTCAAGCCTGAATAGGGCTCTTGATTTAACCAGTGATGCTGGAAGCCAAGTGAATTTACAGCCCCCACAGTCATTCTCTCTCAATCTGGAAAGAATAGCAGCAGCAGTACATGAGCAAGCATAATTCAATACATTGTGCTATAAGCGCAGAAAATAATATCAGAGAGCTCTGCAATATACCTGTTTGATTTGATTTGTAAACCTGATAAAAAAAGCAATCGAGAAAAGTTCAGCAGAAAAAAAAAAAAATATATATATATACACACGTCCTGAGCAAAAATATAACCATGCTGCATGTGTACAAAGAACTGAAAAAATCATGCATAGTAAATCAATTTCTTTAGATAATATTGCACGTTTTCCATTTAAAAAGGATCCAGATTCTGAAAAGTTACCTTTCCATTAAAAAGTCAGCAAAGAGAATAATTTAAAACTGAGTTTGGGACTTTCTGAAAATACACTACAATTGGTGTACTGACAAATGTGATGGGTTTGTGTCTTTCCTGATTTCTTAAGTAGATTGGCTGATCAATTAATCATACTGGTTTTGATAAATTCATATTTGGAAAAATCCCAGCCCTGCAACGTGCTTCCCAGAAGCATAAAAGCATAGAGGAAAAGTAGTTATCTACACAGGTACAATGGTACACACAAAAACAATAAACATCACTGTGCTTTTTTAAAACTGTGATAAACATTGCCAGAAGTCTCAGGGACTCCTCTTGTCAACTGCATCTCTGTTATCCTTTTCTCATGAGTACAGATCAATGGTCAAGTCTCATTGCATCGAGATATTACAAGGTGAGATTATCTTTTCAAATTAGTCCTCAAGATAAAACATATTGTAAGTATCTCATACTGCAAGACATGCAGCTCACCCCACATCAATTTATTTCCTTAAGAATACGTTTCTGAAGACAATGTGTACTGTTCCTGGTTCTGATCTAGTACAAAGTGCACACAGATGTGAGACTTGCCATTAGGCATTCTATTATATTATGTATAATAATATAATCATGATTGCATTTGATAATGTTATGAAATTTCCAGTGTAACGGTGAATATTTCATACTCTATGAATGCTTGGTTTTGAGACACTGAGACTTAAACCTTGCAGAGGCAACCCTGACCCTCTTGTTTTCAGCAGTAAAATTCCCTTTTAATTCAGCTGGGTCACAATTTCACCCAAGTATCATAGCCAGTTGACAAAATAATCTCACCATCCCCATTAATTTCACTCCATTTCCCAGATTACAAAAGGTACAATGGTCCTGTTTTCACATCCTTTATAGAAACATTTTACTAGGCAAAGCACCAAAGGAAAACAAACCAAAGCAATTACTCTGTCAGCACACCCTACGACAGTTCTGAAAAGAAACGCAGAGAGCAGCCAAGTCCCGCTCTGCGAGGCCGTCTTGTCTCGACTCCAAAGCACCAGGCTATCACGCTGGCTACTCTCCAGGCTGTTAGTGCCTAAGAGCAGTCCTCCCTTCCATTTCACTACTGGCAAAAGTATGTTTGATGTTCAAGTGTGCCTATTAATTATTCCTATTAATAAAATATATATTTCAAAGTTGAGGCAAAAAAGGAGACACGGACATGCAGCCTGTGAGCTGCACGGTGTTTTGGTGGCCCAAGCGATGAAGCTGGAAAGACCAGTCATCCTAATTGTTTCGTTTGGGCAGAACAGATTTATGCGATTCACGAGAAAGCAATTGCTTCACCGAGAACGGCATTTAGAAAAAAAGGCAACAAAAAGCGGCTGCTCTTCTGGATGAGCTCGTACAAAATTCTAGTGACTGGTGAAAGTATTTGCCATAAATGAGTTTCAGACAAGGAACTTCACCTTCCTTTTCTCCCAGACATGGAGGACCAGAACAGACCCTGCACAATTCCGGTTCCACACGCAGGGGCTGGGTGTCAGGAGGAAGGGTGTGAGTGCACCTTTTTTAAGTGAGGAGATACAACTACCTCCCCTTGGGAATACTTTATGCTAGAGGATCTTCATCAGTCGGTTTAATACCATTTCCTACCGGGAGGACACTGTAAAGTGGCTGACTCCGCCTGGGACACTTATTTTAGACATACTGCACCACAGAAGCATACCCCAGTAAAACTCCTTAATCCAGTTTGCAGACAAATTAAAAGGAACCCGAAGGAATTTGCGCTTCGCTTCTGCAGCTTCTATGGTTCCTGCTGTCAAACGTGCTTTGGGGCTTCGGTGTACTGGGTATCGTTCCAGGTTGCAGGCTTTAAAGCAGCACTGATTATTTCTTTCATTTCGAGATGGATGCATTCTGGATGCTGATACCATGGGCTACAAGAAAGCTCTGCTATTATTGTGATAGCTTATGCATAGAAAGCTAGCAGCCTAAATAAGAGATCATTAATTTTGAGGACAGATAGGAGCAATAAGATAGGTTTCTCAAGCTTCTACTACTGCAGGGCAACCAAAGAGTATTAATTACTTGGCTACATTAATTATTTCCCCAATCTATCTTCCTTAACAATACGGAATATAGCCCTTACATAGTGCTTTACGTCACCGTTGCTGGCTCATCATTTTTCTTCTAAAATAGCCAGTCAGCAGGATACCAGGGAATAGCATATCAATCATGTTTGCAGTGGAGTCACCAGAAATCATGGACATTTCATATTCTGAACATGTTGTCTCAAAACTCACACAAAACCTGCCAGTATAAAAAGCAGATATGAGTTTTAAAAGAATAGTCCTAATAAGTTTTCAGTAGATTTTTGTGTAACTAAGCAGGTGCCAAGTTCAGTTAAGGACATCTAATTGACATCAGTATATCAATAACTTGAAATGGGAGAAGAAATTATAGTAGGTTGCCTTAATGCATTATTTATTGTTCTCATCGATTCAATAATTGTTTCTGACTGCCTACTGATCCCATCCATGAATATCCCAACAACAATTAACAAAACGCTTCTCCAGTCAGCTGCATCCTGGCTCCATGATCCAACAAGGAAATGCATACACTCTGAGCACACTTTTAGAAGTTTGTTCTACATCTAAAAAAAAATGAATTATTGTGATATTTTCACAAGATAATTTAAAAATAAATTCCTTGGGTTCATCCTTAAAAAAAAAAAAAAAAAGAGTGGACATGCTAGGAAATATTTTACTGGTCAAATTATAAAAGCATTGATTTAATCCAAATGAAATATCTTAAGCAGTGATACACAGACATAAATAAATATTAATTTTGTTATTCCTCTTTCATCTGTTAGTCAGAAGGCTTATTTCTTATGTAATTCTTATTGCTCTTTCAAAAAACTTCGATAGCAAGAACGAAGTGTTAAAAATAACTTCGTTTCTGTACTTGAAAGACTCAAGTAAAATCCAGACAGGCAACAAATAAAAACATATAACAAAAAAATACTGTGAAAATAAATACAGAAATCTAGATTAGAGTTCATTAAAGGTTTTTTATCATTTGAATGGGAGCTCTAGCTTCACACTGCACAAGGTTGTTTGATAAATCCATCAGAGCACTGTAAGAGCTATCAGTATCCTCAGCACTAAAAAAAAATAAATAAAATAACTTTGCATTGGTCAGAAAGTTGAAATGCTTCCATTGAAACTGTTCCTGGGGAATGGATGGATGTTCTAAACACCCAAAAATACAGATCTGCCACCTAAAAATGTGTACCAGTAGTTCACAACGTTTAAGTGAAGAAGGGTAATACAGATGAAGAAATACAGAAATGTTTAGTATTTACAAGTAAATATGGCTAATAATTATGATAGTTCTAAAACACCTTCTTCTAAACTCCGCTTCGAAAGGCAGTCACATACTGGCAATAAATCAGGACACACTACACTTGAGACCAAGACTTTCTGACTGATGCAAAGTTTGTGGCTATAACTTGGCTACTGAAAATCCACGCATTCTCCCATCCGACTCAGTTATATTATTCACAAGCCAACATAACTCAATATACAGGAAGGCGTCTGTACTTCTACCTGCGGTCATTCAGTCATGCACAAGCATCACTATTATAAAATAGATGGAGATTCTTTTCTTAAATGTTCAAATTAGCTTAAAAATTCTTGCAAGTATTAGCCCTCATAAGTCAATATTATAAAGGGCTGCAAAGCTGCAATAAAGCTTATTAAATTTTTGTTCTGGCAACAGGCTCTATCTGGATAAAAATATATTTTCAAGTCTGTGACTGCCTTGTACAATGCTGTGACATTTAATGATATTTTTTCAAATGAAAAATTGTAAATGAAATACTATGCTACACAGCTTCAAAGGACAATACTTTTTTCTAAAAGAAAGGGCAGAAGTGTCTTTAGATGGAATATTTGCGGGTTTGGCTATGAAGCGTTTAGAAAGCAACATTTACCCTCAGCTGGAATCAATGTACTTTAGTTTCTGGAATTCCCCCCCCGAACTAGGCTTGTCATGCGTGTAAAGTCCTTTTCTGTAAGAGTTGTGTTGACACAACCAACTGCTGAGTAAACTTGTGAGAGCAGAGTTTCATGCTGAGAGAGAATGGTTGATTGCTACAGTGGACGCTCATGAAAAGAAAGAAAACGTGACAGCATGAGACAAGGTTTTTCGTTGTTTGACCCCTCACCTATTCCCAAATCCCTGCTGTGACTTTCCATTTGCTCACTTGCATGTCTCAGTCCAAGGAATCAATTCCTGAACCCTCTGAAATACAGAAGAATTTGAGGGTTCCCCATGTCATGTAAAGACACCTTCTAAATCACATTGCTCTTTTTATATCAAGACATACGTCAACTTAACAGCAGTTCAGCTCGTACACAGGCCAGTAATTTTCAAACTCAGCTTACCACCATTCCATGAAAAATAGCTGGATTTATTTTTCTTACTGGTTACGTTTAGTACTCTCATATCTTGACATGTTGCACCCAAATGCAATTGGCATTTTAGAAGAGACAGAATGTTTGAATGGAAAAATATCATAGAATCCTAGAACAATTCAGGTTGGAAAAGACCCTTGGGATCATCGAGTCCAACCATTAACCCTACACTACAAGTTCACCCCTAAACCACATCACCCAACACCACATCTAAGCGACACTTGAACACATCCAGGAATGGCGACTCAACCCCCTCCCTAGGCAGTCTGTTCCAGGGTCTGACCACTCTTTCTGTGAAGAATTTCTCCCTAATGTCCAGCCTAAACTTGCCCTGTTGCAACTTGCAACCGTTTCCCCTGGTTCTGTCCCTAATTCCCTGTGAGAAGAGACCAGCACCAACCTCTCCACAATGTCCTGTCAAGTAACTGTAGAGCATGATGAGAAACCCTCTCAGTCTCCTGTTCTAAGCCTTCTGTCATCTGATGTTAGGCTTTCTACAGGACTCTAGATGCACTATCACCATCAGTGGAACATGCTCAAAGTTACCCTTTCCATAAACCAGAGGTGGACTTTTTCACCCTTCGAACTCATTCAACACCTTTCCTTCATTAACCTGGAAGTCATATTACTTCTTCCTTCCCTTCTGTCTGTTGAAAAAATAAAAACAACAAAAGACCTCAAGAGTACTGGAAGGTTCAGTGAATTTGTGAAGGTTTAAATGATCAGTTAAAACCTAGCTTTGAACACCAATCCTTACAGTGAATTCTGCTTGATCATACGACTGCTGCTTGTTACTGATCTTCACCAACACTGCTTTTTCTGAAGAATTAGGCAATGACTTTGAGTACTGATACTTAAGTTTAAGGAAATATCTATTGAAAAAGTAGAAACAGAACTCAGATTCTGAAATCATATTTTCGTTTCCTAGAAAAGTTCTCAGAAAAGAGGGCAAAGTAAATAGTAACCCTTGAATCAGAAGGGTTGTCACTGATAGTTCAAAACTATTTCCTACCTTTCCCTATTTCTCACAAGGAGCTTGCCAACAGACCTCTTCCCTTGTTCATCCTCAAACACAGCAATCAGAAATTCCTCAGTCTCTTGACCTATTTTCATCTAACATCTGCACAGAGAAGCCATTAGACATAATAGCCTCAAACAGTTTCGCTCTCTGTAGTTCAGAGATCAGTATAGGATGCTGCAGCCACGCTCCCTCAGCTATCGGTACAGTTTGATCTTCTCCTGAAGGCTCAGAAATGGGACCCAGCCTAGTAACGTTGCTTGCAGATGAAACAAAGCTGAGTAGAGCAACTGGTAGAACAGAGGATTGTGCTGCCTCATGGAGGGACCTCGACAAGCTGCAGAAATAGGCCAAGAGGAACCTCAGGAAGTTCAACAAAGAGAAGTTCAAAGTCCTGCACTTGGGGAGGGACATCCCCAGGCACAGGGGATGGCTGGCTGAAAAGCAGCTCTGCAGAAAAAGACACGGGTGTCCTGAAAGACAAATGGAACATAAGTCAGCAATGTGCAAGGGATTGGAGCGTCTGACAAACAAGGAGACGATGAGAGAGCTCAGACTGTGTGATCTGGAAAAGAAAGGCTCAAGGGGTCTTCCCAGTGTGAATCATGGAATTGTCAGGGTTGGAAGGGACCTTAAAGATCATCCAGTCCCAACCCCCTGCCATGGGCAGGGACATCCCCCACTAGATCAGGCTGCTCAGAGCCCCATCCAGCCTGGCCTTAAAAACTCCCAGGGATGGGGCTACCACCCCCTCTCCGGGCAACCTGTGCCAGGGTCTCCCCACCCTCATGGGGAAGAACTTCTTCCTCACGTCCAACCTGAACCGACCCATCTCTGGCTTCAATCCTTTCCCTCTAGTCCTGTCACTGCCCAACATCCTCACCAGCCCCTCCCCAGCTTTCTTGTAGCCCCTGGAGATACTGGAAGCCACAATAAGGTCTGCTTGGAGCCTTCTTTTTCTCTGTGCATAAACACCTGATGGGATGATGGAGCTCGATGACTGTCAGTGGCGCCCAGTGACAGGACAAAAGACAGTAAGCAAAGGCTGAAGTACAGGACTCACTAGATACTGGGATAAAAAATTTCCTGCGAGAGAGATCCCACGGACCACGGCCAAACCGGCGCCCCAGGGGCCACGACCTGAAATGGTGCTCCCGGGGCCGCAGCTAAAATGGCGTCCCTGTCAAAATGATGCCCCAGGGGCCACGGCCTGAGCTGGCATCCTCGAGGCTGTGCATGAGGGGGTGCTGGGAAGCCCAGGGGAGGCCAGGCAGGGCCAGAAAGGCCTGACAATGGCCTTACAAGGATCGGTTCATAAAGGCTGATGACCCAGCACCATAAGAAACCAGCACGCACGGGAAAAACATCTAAAAAGGGAGTGGGAAAAAAAAATCTACATTTGGATGGGCAAAAATTTCTGGCTTGACAAATTAGTGCTCTTGTGCTCTGCCAATGATGTGCCTAAATATATTTTATTCTTACATAACAGACAGGTTCTCCTCTTCTGACTCGGTTGCTCACTTAAATTAATAAAAAAGCATATGGAGTGAAGAGTACTGCATTAAGTGGATTTTTTTATTTTGAATATTGTCATCAACAATAAAGCTTCTGCAGGCCAAATTTATGCCCTCCAATTCAACGATGCATATCCACTTTCTTTTGATTACTCTTCATTCGCAGCTGCCCAGCCTTGCAGCTTTGGGAATGCTGCTCAGACCTTCCCGACTTGGTGCACACATGTGTTATGGGTGCATACAAAGAAAAATAAAGCAACATCTAGTCTGTAGGCCACATCACCTCTGAAAAAACTCAATTTACTAACTGAACAAAATACTTGCCAATGATATTACTGATGCTTTCATAACGTAATACGTTAACGTTGAGACTTGGAGCTACTTTTCAAACAGAACTTTAGTCTAAACAAGCTCGAAAAAAAAATCTGTATCAAAAAATGCATGCAACAAAAATTCTAAAAATATCAGCCACAGCTCTGAGTAGCTTACTGCAGTTATCTAGGCCAATCCTGCATTCTCTGCACACCCTATTTCTTGTGAAGAAGTATTGTTTCCAACAGCAGGCTTCACAAATGTAACCATACAAACAATTATCCCGATCCAGTATTTGACAATAATTATTTCAAGCCTGCTAAAGGTAACTATTTAGCAAAGCACCCCACTCAAAAAGAAGTTCTTTCCATTATGCCAAGAAGGAATGAAATCTTTCTGAAATATGCCAGGAACATCTCTTAAATTATTCTGTATATTCTTTTCTAACTGCAGGTAAGGTTATTATTCAGTTAATTCCTATTTGGTTTTACACTACATGTATCTACGTGTTTATAAAGACACACCTTTTTATTCCTTCCTCCACCGTAAGCACCAAACATATGTTATTTCATGACAATCCTTAACTGTCTTGGAACACAGAGCTTTTGCAACACTCTCCACCTACATCTGTCAGGGCAACTTGCATGCATTGCATTTTAAAAATTTATTTTAAAAAACCAGCATCCATAAATCAGGACATCCCTTTTTCCTTTCCACTGTCATGCTCAGCACTTAATGAAAATCCTTACAATACTAAACTGGTCAAAATTTCTACAGCTTGCTAATTTTCACAATCTTCATGCAAAAATCATACAGGTATACTAAGTGTGCCCAGATACTTTGAGACACAGGAAATACTCCGTACACACAGAGAAACATGTTTACAATGACTTTATGCAAAAGAGAAACACAGGAAAACGCAAGCTTCGCACCTTTGCTTGCAATTGCATTAGAACCAACATCAAGTAAACACGCTGACAGCAAATGACAGCCTTGCGTCCTCTCTTTTCCCATCACTATGCTACAACATCTAGGAGCTGATGGCCATAACCCAAATAAACAAGACACTCTTCAAAGAGGGAGAATCAGTATTGCCACAGGAACACACTCCAGCATAATCACTTTCTTCATTATGCACTGATTTATGCCACTACAATATCTTCCCTTTAAATCTCACTTCTGTATCTAAGATTCCCATATTCCTCTCTTGCACATTCTCTTTACATATACATAAATAATATTTCTTTTTTTGTGCAATGGCGAATACTGTCAGTCTGTTAGTCTTTTGGATTTTTGTTCCTCTCTGCATTAACGTGTCCTGAACCCGCCTAACAAAACTGAACTCTCTCTATACACACTTTGTTTCACGTATTAGTAACCGTAAGCTGTAACACTCACCAGATTTCTTCAACTACAGCTAAAGTCTGCTTTATTATTTCCTGCCAACTAAAAGGAAAAAAGGAACATAACTTAAGGAAAACTGACAAAAGAAGACTATTAGCAGGTGTACATCACACACACAAGCAGCCACAACCCTCGATGGGAATAATGCCAGTTTCTGATATTCTGATATCATGATATTCTGATATCATGAAACTTAAAGAATTATTGTTTCATTTCTTCTACCATATCTCAAACCTCTACTGCAAAAGAAAGCCCCACTAATCCTTACAAGTCAACCATCTATGCAAGTTAGTGGATAGAAACTGGAAAAAGAGGGGGAAAAAAAGATAGTTATTTTTTGAGACCTGCTTCTGAACCTAAGCTTCTCTCCTTAACCTGTATAAAATCTCTGCCAAACAGATTTTTAGTTTCCTCAGTGATTCAGGGACATCCAAGCATATTTAGCTTCATCGCTGCTATAGAAAACATTTGGCGACTTAATATACACTCCAAACAAACTATTTCATGGTTCTTTTTTGTTCTTCCCTATTGTCATTGTATTTCATACTTAACTGCATTTATCATATTTTAAGGAAAAAAAGAGTTTGGTCATTCAGTTTGACAACCAAGCCTCCACACTGTACACACCATACTTCAGGAATGTGAGGAAATTACAGGATTTCTTTAATCTGTAAAGACAGATGTTATGCAGAATTAGCTAAGAATCTTCTTTCTGTGAGTGGAACTTAGACACTAATATGAGAGGAAGTTATGGCAATAATTAACAGCTATTGGGAGTAAAACTCATTTAGAAATATAATAAACTGAGAGTACTGGATCTGACTTCAGAGAAAGATGAAAGAATAACTTACAGAAGTATGGCATGAACTGCATTTACATTTAGTGTCATCTACTTCCCCTTCCTCTACTCCTGAAGGAAATACTGTCAAAATTGCTCTTTGTTGGGTTTCTGGAAATGGATTTACAACTGCAATTGTAAATTATAACCTTTACTGTCTGCTCATCCCCATCTCAGTAAAGAATTCATCTGCGTCAGAACACTGCGCACTCCTGACCACTCGAGAGCTAGGGAAAAAGTTTCACAAGCATTTTTAATTATTATTTGCAAAATGATAGAAGGAAAAGCAGGTCAAAAAATGAGACTCACAAATGGTAGGTATGAATCCAACTCCTTCACTTATTTGCATAACCATCCAATACGCTTTAATGACTGCAGTTATGAGACGATATAAATTCATGAAGAATATATATTTATTAACGCATATCCTCAAGACTCTTACTCTTCCCCGATTAGAATGTCAGGTGAACATTTCAGCTGAAAGAAAATTAATTGTGAGCTCAAGATGAGCAGTTCTGTCTCACCTGACTTACTCATGTGAAGAGCCTCTAATAGACATTGCGGGGTGCACGCATTAAATAGAGAGCACACCATTGGGTGGTTTTTTTTTTAAATTTCTTTTAAATAAAAAGGAAGAAGAAAAGGTTAATTAAGTTCCTTCATGCAATTCTATTAAGAATATCCATGATTACTGTAGCATGAGGAGGATATTTAATTCAAAAGAAAAAAAAAGAGAGGCACTATTGAAATAAACAGCTAGTCACTCAGACTGACTGAACAGCTGTGGCTGTTTTAATGCAGACTCGGAGAACATTATAGCAAACCAAAAAAAAAAAAAAACCATCTCAGAAACCCCCTCCAAATGAACAAAAAACCCAAACTAAGTTTTTGCCCAGAAGTATGATATACAGGAAGCCTTATATCCTAATACACAGGTATGACTTAGTAACAGATAATACTCTTTGGTGTTATCATCAAATTCCTGAATTTTGTAATATGAATTGGCATTTGGCAGTGAGTCATATATGCAAAACCCAGCCAGGGTTTTGGATTTTTTGGTTTTCTAGCTTGACCAATTGTCCCAAAATAAAACAAACCATCTCCAATTTTGTTAAGAAATATATTATTTTCAAGGATGCTACAGAGGCTTTTACAAGACGCGTATTTCACTTTCTGTTCTCTCACAGGTATTCAGTCAGAGTAGAAGCTGTTTGCAGAGTTCTTTTCAAATTTAAATATGGTCTTCGACTAAAAATAATTAAATTCAGAGATTTACTAAAGATATATTTGCACAATGCAAACACTACCAACTTTTAAATTGTATCTGAGTAACAACAGAATGTGTTGTCAACTTCTAAAAATACTAATTTAAAAATGGATGTATCTATATAAAATATTTTCCCATAGACATTTTACTTATTTAATTCCCCAAAACTATTTAATATCATTCAGATACATGTGTACTTCATTGGGAGGATAAACTGAAAGTAAAAGACTTATTTTGTAAGCAGGGAGCAGAAAAGGCTGAAAGCAGGTATCAACAGCCTGCAAACAAAAGTTTTTCATATTTGATTCCAGATTTTATTAACTGCTTCATTTTAGCCCAGCCAAGACATGGCACTTCATTGAAAAGAGTGGAACTGACTCAGAAAGATTAATTACAGTAAAATTATCCTAATCTGTCATAAACTCTGATAGAGGAGTAAGAGGAAGTAATTTGCTTCAGTAAAAAGCAATGATCACCAAAGCATGAAAATTAACACTTCACAGAGGTAGGTGTTAAATGAGAAATATTAGCTGCATCAGCATATTGGAGACACTTAGAAACTGCAGAGGACTTCTAAGACTGAGGAACACTACAGTTTATTATGATAAAGTCAATTTTATCATTCAGTAAATGTTCACTTTGTGAACTTAGCATTGTATTGCCTTCTCCTCAAAAGTAAATCGTATTATTACCTTACAGAATTTATATCACTTTGTTTCCTTCATGCATTATTGCTTACTTTATCTCAGGGAAACTTATTAATACAGAGAAGGTAAAAAAATCACTGAGCATTACTTCATTTTATTACTTACTTAGAGTACACAGACAACGCCTGACATACGCTCTTCAGAAATTATATTAGTCAAAAAGAGTTTTTTATCAGTTTCAGTCAGTGGGCGTCTATGAGCAGATGAGAGACTTTTTTTCGTTTTGTTTTACAAAGAGAAATAAATATAAAAAGATAAGTACAAGCACACAGAGAAGATACTCTGGCTTTACATTCTTGGATTACAGAATAAATTCAACCCAAAGATTTTATAACCCACTAGCATTCATACTGAAAGGCACTAATGCATCATTATGATCTAGCAGGTTGCTCGCTGTGTTTTACAGCCTTTCACACTACATTAACCTTTTGTACCTCAAGTATTTATGACCTCAAAAGTAAGTATTTATCAAGCTGAAAGCTCATATACTGCACTGTATTTTAGCTATCATTGTTTAGGAGCATTTATAATTTCTTTTTGCCTGAATTATACTTTGGTACACAGTCCATATTTTTAACAAAAACATTAATGTAAGACTAAAATTTTTTTCCCAGTGCCCATGAAAACAACTAGACACGCTGTTACCAATTGCTTCAAATATGGGCTCATGCCCATGTGAAGAAAACCTTCTCATGCAAATTGTCTTCTGAAATACCGTAAGAATTTTTTAGAAACAGCAAATGTATTTCTTACGCCCTCTGCAACATCTGTCAGTGTACCATAGCAAAACAATACACGGAGGTACCAGAATCACTGCAGTTACTGAGGGCATACATTGTCCAACTCCATCTCACTCTCTGTTTTTAAAAAAACCCACACAATTCCAACAAAAAAAAAGCACCACAAAATATAGCAATTCTGGCAGTATGTATGCTGTGTTAAATGTCCATATGCCACATGCATAGCCACATTTGAGAAAAAAAACAACCCAACCTGCAGTTGACTCATGTACAAATATTGTACAAATACAGTGCTGCTTGCAAATATTTTTCCTGGCAAATCAGTATGAAATGTGAGGTACTGAAACCTACCATGAACAAGGCAAAACTCTAAGCTCACGGACATCCTATAAAAATTTTGGCTAGCAAAGACCACTGCATATGCTGAGCATAACTGAGCGAAACGTCTGTCTAAACCTGTCGGTTCTTTGCTCTGTGTCAGGGGTGTGTGGCAGGGTGAGGCATTATCCTCTCATCCCCAGGCACCTGAGTGATGGCAAAAAGGAAAAAAATCTAACAAAAAACCCAAAACAACAAAAAAAAAGGAAGACCAGAGGAAGGCAAAAAGAGCATCTGCTGCTCTGTTACCCTCCTCTGCACACTTACACAGGGACAACGGTTGCAGGACCAAGAATTCAGTCTCGACCTCTGAGGGACTTCTGCTTGTTGGCAATCATATTGAGATATAGATTACTCCTGGCCTTGCCTGCTGCATTTATTGCAGGAAAAAAACCCCTCAAACATAAATAACTGTGTTACAGAGGGAATAGATTAAGGAGCTGCTGAGGTGCTCTGCTCTCTATAGTGCCTTCTTCCAACAAGATATTGCCAGTCAGCTCCCCTTCCAGTCACGCTCCCTGCCCACACTGTGATCTCCTGCCCCGCTTCTTGCAGCTCAGGTTGTCAACATCCCAGCAAGTCAAAGGCCAGTTCTCAGTCTGCTGACTGTCCCTGATCTGATACAGACACCTGTACAGACACAGATCCCTCTATCTGTAAAGCTAAATAATACAGCAGAATATCTCCATTTTTAGCATGCTACACCGAATTTTAGATGCTTGTTACCTGACCTTTGCCTTGATCTTGGCAGCAGTCATGTTCCTCATACCACTTCATGCCCCATCTTTGATTCCTCAATCCCACTCCTCTGTGGAGCAGAGCTAGAAACCATGTTAAAGCAAAGGAGCAGGTGCATCTTGTTGTTGTAGGTGGCAGCATCTCATCACATACCCTAAAGAGGGTTGCAGGTGGTTGAAGAGATATTAACTTCACATGGTGTGTCTGAAAGTTAAACTAAGCTGCAGTTCTACCTTTTTTTTTTATTATTAAAAAAAAAGATACGTATTTCCTAAATAATAGAGTATCTTAACAACTTTTTTTCTTATTCATAGCATTCACACAAACATAGCGTTCACACAAATCAAGTTTAGGCTGTGATCTATTCAAGGCTCAGTGCTTCAAAAGCACACATCAGTGCAAAATGAAATTCAGCAAGAGTATTCTGTTGTTAGGGGAAAAAAAGACTATCTCTCAGTCTAGACACTTGGGCTCTGGACAGCTATCTTCCGCAATCTATTTTGTCAAAGATTTGCCTCTGGCAGGTTATTTAAACTACTTGTACTCTAGTTCCTCCTCTGCAAAAGTGGAAAAAACAATAATTGTAATTCAGCAAAATCTCACAAAACGGTCACAGGGATGAAATCAATCTTTTCATGAGATGTTTGGAGGGGATTTTCCTCTGAACTCAGCAAGAAAGAAATAATCACACTAGATGAAAGCAGTAACATCACATTCAGAAATACCTCAGTCTTACAGTCCACTCCTGAATTTAAAGAACTCTTGAATATAAAGAACTACCTTTATCATTTGAGGTCACAAGCCTGTAAGCCCTGTATCTCATACCGATTTGTGCTGCCCCATAAGAGTGGTAGAAAATGCAATTCAGCTTCCCTCATGTAACGAGTCATTATCTGGTAAAAACGTGAGAAATTTTAGAGAAAACACAGAAGGGGCGCCGTGCATTCAAAATCAGATTAGAGCAACCCTACACCGCACCAACAGATTGCCTTATGCCCTGACAAGCTGCTAGTCATACAAACCCCTTGGTCCCTCGGCTGCACCAAAGCAGACAACACGTTCTGGTCCTAAGGCAGTAACACAGCGTGTCATACATCCTCCCTCAGTCACTGTGACATCTCTATGAGGAAAAAAAAAAAGCGCAGGAAGATTTCATAACATTGGTTACATCTCTGTGACAAGGTAATTCATCAGCACCAACAAGCTTGTACAGTGCAACCCTGAACCCCCATGTTCTATTCCTGCAGCATTAACACCGATCTCAGATTTTCCGTGTATTTCCCACTTGGCCTTTACGACACAGGAGGGCGGATAGTAAATTTTTTACTACAAAGACAGAAGAAAACAAATTAAAAAACCCCAAACCTTCAAGCCCTCATAGTGCTCAAAGCTCTTTCTCTTAGTGATAAAATTGGCCTAAATATGCAGCAGGATATTTTCTTCACAAACCTCACCAGAGGAAGGTCAAGGTAAAAAGGTATTTTAGCAAATGTGAGAGCAACAAATTTATCACATAGGCGCTGTTCAATCTGCCAGAGAGCTCACCTGTAAATAATGTAAATACCGTTTGGCACCAAATATCTACTCTTACTGAAAACTGCTAAGCAAAAACTGCTTTTGATTGCTGCATTTAATCAGTAAGGCAAGGCGTTACAAAGCATCCCCAAAGGACTAGTACTTTCAACTAAATCTCAGGGATTTCCTAGTTAATTCCCAGTTACTCACCTGAAAAGTATGATCAAGAACAATTCCTTGTAGTCAATGCATGGCTTGTTGCAGGGGCAGCAAACTCAAACATAGCAGCAATGAGCCTGGTTTCCCTCTGTCACAGTCTAAGCCTGGGCCAGACACCAAACCCTGACAGAGTGGTTGTCCCCTGGGCCAGCTGCCCCAGAGGACTTCCATCCCTCTTTTCAGTCCCAGCAGCCCACCCAGGGGCACACGGCTTTCCAGAAAAGAACAGAGTATGCCTGTAATGCTCATTAAACCATAAATTGTAAAAGAGATTGAGATCTAGTCTAAACTCAGCTGGTTACTCTGCTGTGTGATGACCATGCTATGTATGCAGTAACCTTCCTGGGAATCTCCTACCTAAGAACTCTATAATGAACCAAAAAGACTCTTTTTACTTGTAATAAATACAAAGTACCATTCCTGATGCAGGAAAACAAACAGATAGATGAAAATATTCAGGAGTATGAGCCCTCCTTTCTTTCCACCGAAGGCAAAGGGCTTAAAAGCACAGAACGCAGTCATAAAAATTGAAAATACCAAGCTTCTAAATCACGCTAGCTAGCTGGTTCTAAGCTTCGCAGGTCTAAATGATCAGTTTCTGAGACACATCAAATCAGCATGTCAAATCAATAATTCAATTAATTAGAAAGCTACTCAAATTTGGGCCAATCCGTTACAAGTGCTTAGGTTAAGGAAACTGGAGATGATTAAACTAGATTGTTTGCTACCTGAAACCATTGTGTATAGAGGTATTAAACAGCTGAGTCGTGATACATGTGCACATTTGGGATTATTCACATCATCTGTATCACCTAGCACATAGTGAGTATATGCTGCATTTCTAGGCACCTAATAGTCTATTTGGGAATCTCTGAAAAACCCCAGAAAATATCCAAAGTTCTCAAATTGCATTCAGATAAAAATTGCAGAAAAATTAGACACATTGGGCTAAGGTAGACACACGGGAGCCTGAGATATAGTATTTTAAAAAAACCAAACCACAAACAAACAAACAAAAAAGACTCAAACTAAAAAAAACACCAAAACCAACGAACCAACCAATCACACAACTGTGTTTAAATCTTTTTGCTGTAACAATACTAATAAAAAGAGAAAAACCTTGGCTCTTTCCATTAGAAACTGCAGAATAGAATCAGTGATTCAGACACCAGTACCTCTGATTGAACATGTTTCCTCTGTAAAAGCCATTAGAATCTTTGGGAAGTTGACTTTGCTACCTGTGCAAAAAGAAAAGTAACATGGGAAATAGCTACAAGTTTCTTTTGAGAGAGTAAAGAGAGATAAAAGGAATGGATCCACAACACTTTCAACTCTGGGGAAAGAAAGAAAAGAAGGAGCCTAGCTCAAAAATGAAAGGTAGAAAATTTAAAAATTGGAAATGCTTGCTGGAGACCAGAAGAAGCCAACAGCAACATTGGTGTGATGCTGGTATGAAAGTCCTTTTATCATAGACGTGAGCCATTTCACAAGTACACATACTGCTGGTCTGTAGGTTACCTTCAGAAATTTTACAATGAATTGAGCCTGCAGCGTCCTAAAACTTTGTAACTACAAGTATATGCTGAAGATTACCTTCAAAACAGAAATTTTCGCTTGCCCTGATGGCAGCCAGTATTGGATATCTTTGTGCACACTGGCAGGTACTGACATTTCAGCACAAGCTTGATGGCTCAATTATTGCGCGTAACTCAAATAAAATGTCACCCATCAGCTTATATTAAGTCAAAAATCTTATCATGCAAATGTATCCAAACACAATTATCCAGCAGCTCTGGATAAACTCAGGACTCAACTATGCAGGTATCTACTCCTGAAACTAATAACTCTGTAAGGAGTCCTGTTCAATTACTGTGAACACCAGTACACAACCTTTTCAGTTTTAGGTGCTTGCAAGACTTCTCTTTGAAGTTAAAATTGAATTTTGTCACTCAAGTACTGTGTACCATGGTGCAAACCCACCTGCTCATGAGTATCAAACCATGTTCAAGCATTAGAAATGATTCAATGTCCACCTTGCAAATGTTTACTCCTCCAACTTTTAACTTGTTGATTTTTTATAACAGAAAAACATTTTAAAACCCCAGAAACCTGTCAAGATTCCTAAAAACCTGTCTAACTGTAATGTATTTAAACCTCATCTCTTTAAAGAATTACTAAAAGTTTTTTAATTTGCTTAACATGCACCTTTATCTCTGTTTTTTATTTCTCTTCTATATTCTTTACCTTTTTACCATCATGTAGTATTATTTTCCCAAACACACTGTCAAAACTAAGAGAGAAAAATATTCATATATAAATAACAAAGCTCTGCTATTTCTGCTGCTCTGGGTTAGAACAGTTTGCCACCTCTCCCTGCCAGTTTTTCTTTAAAGAAGAAAGGAAGAGCTTATAGATGAGCACAAGGAATTACAAATATTCAGGGGTGAAACTCAGCATCTGTTTCATTGCCTCTGTTCACACTGTACTTGAAAACTACGTGAGAAGGGAACTAAAGGGAAGGGAATGTGTCCATGAGAAACTGTGTTTCTCAGCACAACCCAAGTATTTCCCTTTCTTTAAAACTAAAAAAGTAAGGACCCTGGGCAAATAGACAACAGAATTGCTACATTTGCAAGAAAATGCACAAATTAAAAGCAAATTCTTCTGGCCTAAATAAACTACCAGGTTTTTATCTCAATGTAAGTGAAAAACAGAATTTCTTTTTGAATACCATTTCATGTTAAGATTAACAATTTCAAATCTTTTAAGTAAATTGACATTTTATAATTATATTTTTGGCGACAAAACAGTTTAAGGGCAGAAATAAGATAAGATTGTTTGCAATAGGAAGATATTACAGAATATACCGCATCATAACAGAAAGCAAAATTAGGTGTTCCAACACTATTATAACTTGAAAATCACAAATTTACAGTTTCCATTTAGTTTTGTACCCGTCCCTTATCTCACACATCACGCACTTATAACCCACAAGATCTTTTATTAACTGAAGCTGCCACCACAGAAGTGTCATCTGCAAACACTAATTAGCCCAGACAGGCTTAGATCTTTTTGGATAGCTGGGTGATCATGCCTCTGGTATGTTGCAGTCTTGGTACACATATTGTTTTCAAATCAAATATTTAGATACTATTCTGGAACAGCTGGAATCCTCATTCACTTAAATAGTTGACATCTTTTGACGCACTTGTTTATAATGACAACAAAAAACCACAGGCATAGAAAAGACTTGACTACTGTAACCACCCTTTCTTCTTTTGACTAAATCAGAAGGACTTCTGCTGTTTTGTTCTCTCTCTCTCTTTTGTAAATCAGAGAACAAAAGCATTTTAATTACAATCCCAAGCAAAAAAACCCAAACACAAAAACCCAACCCAAAACCAAACACAAAAGCACAGGAAGAGAAACACATTCTTACTTTTCAAGGTAGAAGGAAGCTGGGAGGCAGTGCCAGGCTTATTACAGAATCTGTAATCAATCAGTCAGTAAAGATTGAGATGTCCTTGGTGGCAAACAATCTTTCAAGTCCTCTGCCTCACTGACAGAGCGTCACGTTCTTCGTGCATGGCACCTGGAGGTCTTACTGGACCTCGTGGCAGAGGCTGATGAGAAGGTGCCACAGGGGCGCTCTTCAATCTCCCCCTTCACTCCCTTCAGTTTTACAGAACTGACTGCTGGGGCTGGGAAGGGCCTGAAGAAATACTTACACGTTGTCCTGCCATGTAGAGATGGATTTGAAATAGGCATCTCGGAATTCGTATACTGGGGTAAGACCATAGCCCAGAGGCAGCTCCGAGGAAGGGAAGAGATCATCAACGGCAGTGGCAACTGCTTCAAGGGGTGAGATTTAAAGAAAAAAGCAAATGCAGAGAGTGCCTTTATGCAAGAGCAGGAGACGGCTGAGGGGTGTCTCTTAGAAAACCATTGAGAGGCTTTTCTAAATCAAAAAAGGCAGGATGTGAGGCTGATACTGCAACACAACTGCACGGGGTACCATCTGAAAAAGCATCCAGAAGCAGCAAGATGCATCAATCTAGACAAAGAAACACTAAAGTACTCATGTGTGCTCTTCACATCCACTATATATTCCCTTCAGAAGATTCCATGCTACATTAAAATCGACAGTAGTTGACTTTATAAATCCTATTGGGGGGGTGGGGAATGAAAATAACTACTAGGTAGTCTCAGAATAAGAAAAAAACCAGCAAGAAGCAGAAAGGAGAGAAAGCAGGTATATTGAAAAATAAAAGGAAAACCAAAGGAAGATTATAAAAACTGAAAACAGTGTTGTAAAGATGAAGAAACTCCACCAACTAAAATGCACACAGAGATTAAAAGCGGACAAGAAGCAAGCAAAAGGAGACGTAGATTGTGCCTTTATGCAATTCTTTTAAAAACAAACTAGCAATTGCTTTACAAACATGTCTGAAGCCTTCTCAATAGATTGGGAAACAGTTACCCTCTACCCCAGCAGTGCCAATGAAGTAACTGAATAGTTCCCTTTAATCACATCAGCATAAAGCGCAAAGCACATGGCAACTGCTCACACCTCCAAAAAACCCTCCAATAAGATCAAGCTGTACATTAGTCAGCTGACACTACCTTTTTTGAAGCTAGCAAATGCTGACATATCAACATGAACGAACCTCAATTTTACATGGAGCTAAGAAGGTTTCAAACAAACAGAAACACAACAGGGGTTTTGCTTTTGTCATGGGGCAGGTGCATGCAATGTTTTCGCAGAGGTCTTCTACTGAAAATGCATATTTTCATAAAGCATCAAATGTGCACATTATTTTAAATAGTGTCTACCCAGAAAATACAACTGGAAAATCTAAGACTGTCTTAACTGGGAACAAAACCTATGACAGCAAAGGTAAATTTATTTTTAACAGTATCCGACTTTTTTAAAATAAAGATACCAAACTCTGCATGTATTATTATTCCAATTTCTTGACTTTGTAAATATATTTTAAAGCATTTTTGTTTTAATAGAACTCAGAAAAGCATAGTAATAAGAATAATAAGAAAGTTTTCTTCAAACAGCTATGTTCATATTAAGATAAGAAAATTATAGACTACGAAGTTCAGATTCACTGAGGCAATTACCTTGTGTTCCAACTAATAGTTTTAAACCCAAGTTACCTGCAGTTTACAGTCTCAAGGTACGCATGCTTTCATAACCCAAGTCCATCTCCTACAGTCTAATGGCCTGAGTGGACTACCTAGCTGCTTGCTTGCCTTCCAGCTGAACCAAGACAGAAAAAACCCTGGCACGCTATTCTAGTCTGGCTCAAATTGCGATTTCCTTGACATGTAGAGTACTATTTCCATGTCACACTTCTGTAAAGAAATTGCAATAAATATGTAGGATTAATTCAAGACTGGAAAAAAAAAAGGGCTACTGTGCTAATTATGCCTTCACCTGGAATTTCTTTCTACTTCTACAACTAATTAATAAATTATTGCCTATTTACCATCTAGATCTGTGCAATTTAAAACTACCACCTGAATCTTTCTGCGTACCACAGGAAGACCAAATACAGCATGATGTGCATGCTAAACCGTTAAGCTTAGTCTAATTTTTCTTCCAGTACCGTCTGATAGGAAGAACTTCTGTTTCCCAGATTCACACCTAGTTAATAAGAAAATCATCCTCTGTCTACCTCTCCCTGTGATGTGTATTTCACTCTGTCACATCACTTGTAGACTCTAAAGTAGCTTTGAACTTACCGATGGAGTCACCTGCTTGCAGCCTAAGCCAAGCCAGATTGTTGTGCCTTGCTACTGTATTTCTAACACTGATGGATAGCAAAATTAAATGTTTGAATCAAGTCACTCTTACAATATTGACCCTTGAAAGGGAACAGTTTCAGCAGGGAGAAGTGGTAGGTAAGCCCACACACGAGTAACATTTAATTAAAGTAATTCTGTGGGTAGATAGGTGGGTGTGTGGGAAAGCTGAAGAGATACATGTGTGGGAGAGGAATGGAAAGTTGAGAGTATAAACAGGATTTGAAAAAAAGATTTTCAGGGTTGGGTTGGGAGGTAATAAGCCACTAAAGTGGTCCTTAACCAGAACCCACATGCAGTCAGTGCAGCAGAGCCGGTTTAGCTCTTTTGTAACCTTGGGCAGAGACTGTCACATGAAGAGAAATTCAGCTTTATGATTTAAGGAAGAAGAGAGGAAGCCTATCCGAACAATCTGCATCTCTTTTAACGACAAACCTTGCTAGTTTTCCCTCTATCTGTGTTGCCTGACCATTCTGACCTCTCTGATGGAGAGCCAGTTTCCTGCAAGCCAGGACCTAAGGATGCTGCTGGTTAATCAAGAAGTTACAAACAATATTCTCCTCATACCACTGCACAAAGTACTCCAGGCAACACACACGTTTAAATGGCAATTACAAAGAGTTGGTGCAGGGACCAATCGACAACTTCTGATGAAGTTGCAAACCATTAACTATCATTTGCCTGCCAATTACAAGAGAACAGTAAACATCATTAGTCTTACCTAACACAGCACAACCACTCCGGTATTCAGCGAAAATGTGACCGAATTTTCACCAAAAAAATCCCTCCTGTAAGGATCACTTTTAAATTACCATGTCGTCATGTGAAGCAAAGGTGCAGAGGGTCAAATAAAAAGGAAGTTGTAATTAGGTATTTCATCATACCAAGATCCCCTTTGAAATTTATGCTTAGGTTATTCAGCAAAATGCACAATGAACGTGTTTCTCAAGACATCCAAACTCAAAGCACAGTCAAAGCATCTGGATGCCACGGCTACTTGGACTGGAGTAAAGAAAAAGCCAATAAGGTTAACATGTAAAGGAATTGGAATGGAGAAGCAAAGAGCCCAAGAGACAGGAAAACTCAGAAAAACCCAGTGTTGTTAACTCTTTCAGGGCCAATCAGGACAAAAATCTTAAATTGTTTAACTGGTCAATTAAACTTTGCAGATCAGAAATTAATTTATCAGGTTTTTTAGAAGAAATTTTTCAGTTTGGAACAATATGACTATATCTCTGGCAAAGTGATTGAAAAGCCCTCTGCAATGTTTTGTGCTTTAGATCTGCCTTAGAGTTGGCTGGAATTACCTCCTTAAGTGATCTAAGAACTGTTAGTCTGCCTCACAATTAATATTCAGGGTGGTATTCACTGGCATTCAGCTAATTTATTTGAGCAAACATGACTAGAGGTGATAGAGTATAACTGTTCTTTTTAACCCTGGGTGTTCTTTTTTTTTCATTTTGGGGGAGGAGCCTCAGCATTATAACTTCACCAATTTCAAGCACTCAAAAATCAGGAGAGGAAGTTAAATAAAATCACAGTATCTCAAAAGAACAAAATAGTAATTTTTACATCTTTTGTTTCAATATCACATTTGCAATCCTTTCCTGCTATGAGAGTCCAAAGGAAAAAGAAGCTGATGCGGTACCTAAACCACCAGGATCAGTTACTGAGATTTCAGAACAGAAGAACATGCTGATAAATGTGCAGGGGCACCATCAGCTGGCAGTGCAGCCGCTGCTCTCCTCGCATCGGGTACCCACGCACAGAATGACAAGCACTTTGGGGAGCAAAGCCTAAGTTAACTCAGCAACACAGGAGAGGAAGGTGGTTATCTTCTTATCAGGCAAAACAACCAAGTATACAACCGGGCGCTTTATAAATGGTATCACAGAGAACAGTCAGTTTGAGGCTCTGTGTATCCTTGAGAAGAATCTATTTTAGAGCATGCACTGACACATACAGCTTGATAAAGTGAGCAGTGTGTTCCTGCTATGCCTTAGCATAAGCAAAGACAGACACACGGGGCACAGTGACAAAGTTTACACGCAGGGCTCTCAGCAAGGAAGCCTCTTAGAAGTAATAACGCCTATGATCACGAGTCATTACCGTGCCTCACCAAGCCAGCACAGCACTGTGTTATCTATTTGGGATGTCAGTTTTGATCTCTTCACTAGAGAGCTGGAGCTGGACCAGGTTGCTTTCTTCTGCAGCTCTGAAGCTCTCAGGGTCTTGAGAAAAGCTTCTTGAAATATTTTCTTCAAGTAGCAGTTGGGACCAAATACAATAGGTAGTATAAATGAAATAGCATACCATGCTGATACAATAGCCTACACCAGCAGGGTATGATTTAGATGAATAAACACTGCCTTAACCACTGTCCAAGTATTATCAACTATCTAGCATACTGGTGGCAAACATCCATAGACAAAAATATGAGATTGAAATAGAAGAAAAAACTGGGTCATTGCTAACAGTTGGGAATAAAAAACATCCATGGTGAAAGTTCCTCACTCCTCTGCAGAGGGAGCACAGTCCTTCGAGTACCATCGTTCAGAGAAGGGATTGCTGTGGCTATCTGCATGCAACTCTGCTCTGCACGCTTTCCAGACAGAACTACGCACAGAGGCAAGCCAGTCCCTTTTTCTTCCCAAGACACAGAAGGCAGTTCCAGGATCCAGGATGAAAACCTGCTGGATAGAACCCACAGAGGCAAGGACAGCACCGGCTGAGCTCAGCAGCACTGAGAAGCGTCCCCTCGCTGTGCACGTCCTTGCTGTGTTGGGCTGCAGGGAACTTTACCTCAAGGCTAACAAGCACAACCAGAGCTACACAATGAGGCAGCAAACTACAGAAAGCTTGATTTTAAACATCTCTGCTTCAATGACACACTGTTGTAAGAATAACTGATGGACACCTGTAAACCACATAGGATATAGCCCACTGTTTAATATGGAATAGAATTTCTCAAAACACCTGATGTATCCCACAACCCCAGGAGATGAAGAGACCAGGAATAACAACAGTAGGAGAGAAGGAGAAGAACTAAGCATTAGGGAGAAAAGAAAGGGGAGAAAAAATTACTTGTATCAGTAACATACATAAAGAATAGAGCAGGATAAAGAGCTAATAAAAAATAGAAATATGCTGCAGAGAACTGTTGTAACAATCTACCCACCTCCACACGTAGGCAATGCACTAAAAGCACTTTGCTACAAATGCTTGCTACTGACAGTTTTCTCATCCAAATTAAAAAGCGCAATGGAGATACTGCTAAAAAAAACCAAAACACAAAAAAACCAAAGAAACAAACAAAACCAACCAACTAAAACGAATGAAGGCTGTATAACTTTCTCTCTCCCAAAACAATGCAGTGGTAAATAATCAAGTGGTAAATAATTTTTCACTCCAGAGTATGATTAAGCCTTCCCAAATCCTCAGGTGAAGAGGTGGCCTCTGCAACACCACTGAAGAACATACAAATCTGGAAATAATTAAGACTATGAAAAGAAACCATCAAGCTTAAAAATATTAAAGATCTTGAAGAATATACAAAATTTCAAGGTGAAGCAGGGCAACTGTAACAACAACCATCTACTAATATAACAATTATTTTCCCACAAAGGAGGTTCAAGTGGATGCCACAGCAAGAATTCTAGTAGTAACCAAAATTCAGTCATAGCATTGCAGTTACACGAAACATTCCTCATTTTCAATGACCACAGAAAACCCACGCCCCTGCACTACCTGTTTTCTGCAGAACTTCAGCAGCTCTGCACCCCCTAACACCGAGCTGGGTATCAATTCAGAACCACCTCAGCCAGCAAAGCACTGAACCACCAACATCTCTCCCACGAAACAGCACCTTCCCTGGAGGACTCCTACCCATGCTCACAACCTAGCAAGGCTTCTGAGCTTGTGAAACCTCATGAGGTCACAGTCATGAAATCACAAGGCAGAAATACTGCACAACAATCTCAAAGTTTTCTCTACTGCAAAACGAGAATTAAGTCTCGAACAGAATATGTTTAAATACACACACACATAAACACACAGCATCATTACAAACTCAGTTTCAACCATACCGTGGTATTTACTTACATTATTAGTGTAATATACTTAAAATGGGAAACACTAGAGAAGCATTTACTTTACTATTATCTGCTTTCCTACACATGCCTGGGCTCTGGGCAGCCTGGTCTAGTGGGGGATGTCCCTGCCCATGGTGGGGGGGTTGGAACTGGATGATCTTTAAGGTCCCTTCCAACCCTGACAATCCTATGATTCTAATGCCCTCTATATTTACACACTCATCTCCCAACGACATCAACAGAAGGTGTGCATGAAAAAGCATAGGAAAATATTAAACAAGTTTTACTCTTGGAACTATATATGCACAATTTTTGCATATATATATATATATATATGCCCACACAGGTAAAAAGGTAATTTGATATTTTATAAAATGATCAAATGTCTTACTCAAAAATACCTTAAAATACATAACTATTTAGCATAATCCTTAAAACCACTCTGGAAAATCAGATATGTTACTTTTACCAAAACTTTGTAACACATTTAAAATTGATCCATCCTTCTTGAAAGAAGCAATTTACTATTTTTGTTAATGACTAAAAGCACATTTGACACTGTGCAACTCCAAAAGTCAACCAGCACTTAAATAACCCAGTACTGGATGAGTATTGATTATGCATATACTCAGATGGACTACTTCCTTGATTAAAGTTAAACAAACATATTGATCCAAAAAGATGAAAATCAGATTACTCAGAGAAGACTCAAAGTAATTTTTATCACCTACTTATGTATACAGTATTTTATCACCTACTTATGATTTTACATAGTTTTGGCTAAATCATCCTGTCTTTAAACATTTAGTCCCCTTTCATCCTGTAGATTTTCTCCTATTTCATAGCATCAAAGTACAGAGGTAGCAGTCCCTATACACATAATCTAATTATCTCTTACGTCCAATACTTATCCTAACATAACACTGCTTTACACTATTTTATCAAAGTAACCGATTAAAAAAAAATCACTAGGAAATACAATCTTTTTGAAATGTAAGAGCATTTTTAATTCCCTATCTTCACTGCTAAATGACTGTCCATTAAATCGCATCGGAATTAGCTACGCCTAGCATGCAGAAAAGTAAGATCTTAACGACATCAGAACATTCCCTACTCCTTAATCACAATTTTCCAAGTGAGATTTGGAATTAAACTGAGAGAGAAGGGTAAGGAAAAGAGCATGACTTTTGCCAGGGTAGATGCCCAAGCTAGTCAGAAGTCGACGGAAAGTCAGTGCTACAAAGGACAAAAGATACCCAAAGCGTTATATTCAGATATTATCCGTGCTCCCTGGAGGAGCTCAAAGTAGGAAAGGGTTCATGCAACATTTTGTTATAAAAAGAAAACTCCAAGAGCAAAAATAAAAAAGGATCCCTTCCTATTACATTCTTTACAAAATATTTTAATCAAAGAAAAGCATACATTCTCTTCTGACCAGATTTGTCAGCTTTCCCAGCACACATTCTATACAGTGCGTGTTCTGTGAGGCTGTGCTCATTAACGTCCCACACCAACTCAAAGGCGGTTTCAAGCACTGTCGTTCTGGCTTGCCAGGGCTCTGAATGCCCAGAGACAACACAGGAAACCTTTACTAGAGCCTACAGATTCTGCTTTTAGGAATGTTTCTAATGAAATCAAGTCTATAGATTTTCTATATTAATAGCAAGCTACTTGGCACAAAGTTGCAAACCCCTAACTAAACTAATGCTTGGAAACTTGTTCAACTTGCAGCAAATCGGGGTACTACAGTGGTTCCATCTGGGCTGGGATCACACTCTGTGTTGCAGTAAAAAATTCAAGAAAAGTTGGATGGAATATGTTTTTTTATCCTTATTGTTTTTATCTTTATTGGGGTTTAAGTTGCACTAGATCCAACACAAGCTCTAGCTTGAGTGTATGATTCTTCCAGACAAAAAGAAAGAAACTGGGGCACAGAGGAGGCCAGAGTATGTGTCTAGCCTCAGTGTGGATCAAGTCCTTCATGGATGAGGTTAAGTCACTTCTTGTAGCAGTTGTACAAAATAGGTAACTGTTCTGCAGCTTATTAGCCTCATATTTCAAAATCTTAAGATCCATTTTTAGTGGTATTCATTTTCAGGGGTATTAATTTTTAGCTTCACGTGTACATAAATATGCATGTGAATAAGAAAATTCAAGAATTGGTATCACCTTCAATCTCTTGTCCAATCTGCATCAATCACATCAGTGTTCTTTTGTGAACGATGGATCAACTGAATAGCCTTCTTTTTAATGCATGTAATATTGAAAGGAAGCTATGATAAAATATTGGAACCTACCAAACAAATGCTACTATGTCCCCACACCAATCCCACTTAAAATTCTTTAAGATTGGAAGCCAACTATTCAGAAAGCTAGCAGCAATTGGAAAAAAAAACCACATTATTTTTTTTTCCTTGAACAATAAAGACCTCATGGAGTTACAATGTTGACACAGTGCTATTAAAGTTCTATTTCATAATAAAAACTTACATTATTAAACCCACAGACAGAGGTACACAGCTGGACCCCCATAATATTACAAAGCCCACGTCAAGCCAGCCTGGGATCTATCTGCACATACCCTATTTATAACATCTTTACAGTGTGTTAAATGCAATGCTAATGAGACACAGCATAACAGATTTTAGATCTAGGTACCCATAATTAAATTGTGCCAACGATATTTACCCGTAAATTCGTAAAACTAACTGGTGAGTAGTATGTTAAATGTCGAGGCTACTTTGAACAATGTAGATCTGGAGAGATACAGTTATTGTAAACTTGAATTTTCAATGCATTGCTCTCCAGGGAGGGATAGTAGCCACAACTTTAAATACAACATTGCAATATAGAAAAAAATATATTTTTCGAAAACAAAACAAAACTTTCTCAAAAATACCCTCAAGTCAAAAGTAAAGAAATCTAATTCTTTATAAACAGCATGGGAGCTACTTCAAAAAGTTACGTGCATTCCTCTGGAAGAAAGGAAACAGGAAGGCAAGAGAAGGATCCATAATAAAAAGACCAAATAGCTGTAGCATATTCCCCAAATACAAAAGGTTAGTGGAACTGAAGTGCCACCCCTTCAGAGAATGGAAATTCACTCCAAGTGGAACTGGAAGGGAGAAAATGTATGAGAGGTAAAAAGTAAGCTGGATATTAGGAAAGTAAAAAGGAAACAAGAGCAGAGAGCAAAGGATATGAGACCAAATAACAACAAAGCCTATTAGTATATGAGAAGCAGGAAACTTTCAGGGGAATCGCTGGATTTGCTAGAGCTGGAATTGAATAAAGCACCTGCAGCAGATAGGGGCATTGCAGACAATCCAAAATACTTCTTTTCATCAGCCTTTGCCACGGAAAATATCAGCAAATGGCAGACCTGACTTCTCTGATAAAGAGACTAACATTTCTTCAAACTGAAAGATCAAAAAGGGGTGAGAAAACACAATAAATTGAAAGCTATAAATGCTGAGGGATGAGCTCCTGCCCCACTCGTATCGACAGGTGTTTCACCATTGATTTTAGCACTGACAGTCTTTCACCTCAGAACCGAACAACAAACAGATCAACGGCTTCACAATAGGGAAAGGCTGAGCTGGGCAACACTGTGGACTGCTCAGTGTGCAGCCGTGGTCAAAAGAGCAAACAGAATAGTAGAATGTAAAAAAAATAGGACAGGGACAGTAGAAAGGACTGCGGGGTTAGTCAATGTCCAATCTCTTCTGGAGTATCTATTCAGCTTAGGGTTCCTACTCCAATCCAGCATCAGTGGCATATGACAAGAGTTTGACAACAATCAAAAATAATTATGGAAGAAAATGTAAAAAGCTGGAAAGAATGAGGAGGCAAAGAGACGAATAAGAGAGGACACTGTAGAGCTGCAAAGAATACTATAAGATGTGAGTAAAGGGCATTCCATTTACTCACACTTCCTCTTAAAATTTCTCACACTACTAAAGGGCCAATCAGGGCAATCAAAAGCTATCAAGTCAAAGCCAAAAGGACTGATTTTTCCTGCATAAGCCACAGAACTGTGTAGTTAATTCATAAGGACATCTCCATGATAATATCAAGGAATACTCTCTTCTGCTTTTGCTACCGCTTTTCTTTCTTCATACCCACATAAAGAAATTAGTGACGTGGCAATAAACATAAACCTTGAGAACAATTCATGTAGGGGAACACGCTTTCCCTTTCCTCTTGCCCTAAGGCATGAAACTTTTTTGCCTGGACATATGCCAGGGGAGGAAGGGGAGGTAAGATGAGGTATGGAACACAGCTGGGGTTGATGGCTCAGCAATCTCCAGCTCTTGGTACTGGATATATTGGGTCCCAATCTAGAATTAAGACAGAAGCACTAAACTATCAATGTGCGAAATTTGTGACTTAAATTACAAGGTAGGGCCATCCCAGGAGTCTCTTGCATAATTCATGGCACTTGAGAACTTCACCTATAAATCAAATAGAACAAAAGTCTACCATTTCTGCTCTGCTGAGCACAGATCCACACACAACTTCTCAACCAACGGCTGCACAAACAACCTCTCTAGAAAACCGAGTATTACAGACATGCTCTTCACAATACTCATTCACAGAGTTCTGCAAATAATTTTAGCTCAGTATCATTCAATGACCACATCTATGAAAAACTACTTGTAACTATCAAAAATACAGAGGTCATTAAAAACAACAGAATCAGTCTGCATTAGGGTTTGTTTGGGTTTTTTTTTCCCAAATAAGCGCTTACAAACATGCTTTTGCAATGTTTTCCCATATTGGACTCAAACTTCATTATATGATTCCTGGGCTTTCTATTAATCATTTTGTCTGTCTTAGAAAAGAAAACTACTGTTTTTTCAAAGCTCCCACACTTACTAAGAGGCTCCAAAAGCAGCGAAATTATATTCTCCCAGCTCGATGACTGACAGACTTTCAACCTGGCAATGGCGAGCAAACCTACCGCAAAGGAAGCGCAATAAACGCACGCGTTGAAGAATATTGCTTTAGAAATAGCTGTAACCTTGACTTACTGTGGCTGTGCCGGAGACAGTTTGTGCATTTGTGTCAGCTGCACTCTGTTCGGAGTGTGTCTGCGCAGGAGGGTACATGTTTAACGTGTGCTCTGGAACAGTGGTTTGGCCTGTGTAGTCTGGAGCTGGATGGGGATGAGGGGCTGTGTATTCTGCAGGGATACCGTTCTGAGGTGGAGCAAACTGGGCTGAGGCGTAAGGCTGTGCCATTGTGTCAGGAGGTGCTGTAGCTTCCTGATTACCCTGTAAAATCAAAGGAAGAAAGAAAAGGAAGAAGAAATGCGGTGTGAGATAAAAGAAGCGATCATCCTGCACACGTAACGCAGAACGCGATGATAGGATTCTGCTACGATTGCTGGCCCGAAAAGGGCGCAATGGTGGTTTCTTATCTAATTAAATCCATTTTGCTAACCCTATTAAATCTTATTTTAATTAGACAAACAATTCTGCTGTTCCTGGGTAATTGTAGACTATACTTTAACTGGGAGAGGTCAGTGAAATCTGCCTGAACTAATGCCTCAATTCAGACAAAGAAAGCTCAGGGTATTCCAAAGGTTACTGAGTGCAACAGCCACTACAGAGCTCTGACAACCGCAACACATGCAGCCTACACACAGGGCGAGATTTGGGTGCACACTGATAACACAACCATACAGTGAAAATTAAATATATTCCCTATAATGCTCTATGAGATATTCAGAAATATTTTGAGGTGTTGAGCGACTGCAGGCGAAAACCACAAAAAAAGTAAATGAGATCCAGTCGAAAAATTAAGACATTTGAATCTAAAAGTGCATCAGTTCAAAATCTTGAGTTAACACCAAAGAAAAATTCTGTTAGAGGCTGTCAAAAGATAGATTTAAGAACTTTAAATTTGAAGACAAAAGTATTCCATTTCCGTAATGCAATAAGCCTATACAACTAAAACCAAACGCCCTCATCTCCTTATAGACAGATCCATCTTTATGTCTGATTAATTATAAAGGACAGTCAAGCATGTTAATTGATCAGTTAGAGACTTCTGACTAAATGCTCTGCTCATACCAAATAGCAGTAATTCTAGGGGAGGAAATGTACAGAACAATCTTTCAGAACCTATACAAAAGATGACCAAAACCACGATGGTGCAGATGACACAGCATTAAGACAAGGAATCAGATGCGCAAGATGAAAGTATCCCTCTAAATATCAGGTAATGTAGTAATGAATATTTGATTAAAACTTTAATTACTTTTTCAAAATTCTCCCACTAAAGCATGCGCAAGTACCTGCACAGGACTACTGTAGGTATTCTGCCGATTTGTACTCATCGGTCCTTGATTTCCTAATTTCAGAATAGGCTGGATTTTTTTTGCACTTTGCACTTCAGGACATTTCCAGTCAATTACAACTAATTCAGACATCAGTCCTCTGACCTGAACTGGTCCTAAACTCAAGAGCTTTTAAAAACTTGCAAAATCACAGCACAGGAATAAGCCTTGGTACACAGTAGGCTTAGAAGGGAAAACTGTATCTTCCCTTGTAAAAGGCATTCAGTGCGTCCTAAAATATTAAAACTGTACCAGCAATCAAACTCACCCTAATTCTAACCACATCTTTGGTACTATTTTAGTGTATGGCTTGGACCAAGCAGTTGACATTGCTTCATTCAACCATCTCTACATTTAAAACAGTGACATTTACCTGCTTCCCAAGGCTGAGTCAGTGAGTTTCATTTGCATATACCTACATCATTCCAAGGGTAATGCGTCCCTGGAAACTTGCCCTATTTAAAATTCCATGGAGATTAAAAACTCTTGTAAATGTATACTTATACCCACTTATATCCAAATGGTAAGGTTCTTTCTTATTTCTTTCACCTAATACTTTTGCTATCAAAAAAAAAAGGAAAATCCAGATGAAGTAAAAACCAGCAATGACTGCATTACACCAGAGACTTTCATTAAAAGTTAAAGAAGTGGTTTTTAAACTCGTGGGGGAGGCAGGCAACCTTAGGATTTTTAATTAACTGTTTCAGGAAGGGCTTCAGCAAGCAGTAAGAATAAACAGCAAATCAAACTCGTGCCTGTACAAAGCGTTTTGGGGTGCTGGCTCTGACACGCTGCTAGTCCATAAGCTGTTCCTCCATGTCAGATGCTAAACATGGCATTAGAGTCAGCAGCTGTTCAAAAAGAACAATAATGGCAACAAAGCGACCGAGGGCTAAAGTCCAGGTGTGTTTGAGCTAAAGGTTTTGATACTACCTCAAGTCCTAAACCAGATGTTGCCCAGACCCCCGCTGTTTCTCATTAACATCGACAGCAGTTCCATGGCACCCTAATTAATATTCAAAACACTCACACTCAGTGCTAATTACAGCTAATATTTCATTAAGAGGGTCAAATTTCTATATTGTTTTTTACCAGTAGCTCCAAACAATTCACTTTTTTGATTTGTGGTAAGATGGCAAACTGCACTGGGAATTCCAGCACCCTCACACTGCTGAGCCTCTTCTACCTCTTTCATTAGACTTGTGAGGCTGAGGTCTGCATCACTTATTTATAAGCAAGACTCCATTAATAAGTAAATAACAAAGGGTCAGGGGTTTGTTTGGCCTTTTTTAAATATATATACACACACACATATATATATGTGTAACTTCTACATATTCAAGGATTTACAGCCCTTGTCATAAAAAAAACCCAAAATCCCACCGCGTTTAGAGTAGAAAACTGGCACACGAGGTTATCACTCCAGGCATTGCATGTTCATTAAACTGTTGTGGGGACACCCCTAAAAACATGATACTTGCACACTCTACTATAGGCAGTAAGTTTAAAATGATAGCAACAATAACTCCGAGTCGTTCATCTCTTAAAATCAGTGTCCACTGTAGCCTTTAAAACCAGTATGAATATACAGTTCACAATTTGTTCAAGAGACACCGTGTTAGAATGCAGTCTAAAAGCATGTATGTATCAATATGTTCTTTACTACTTACATGAGTATCAAGCCAACAGCTCATTGTCTGGAATATGAATGTATAGCAAGAACAATGCAGTGTTAACTGATGCACATTTGTATGTACATGTGGCTGATGGAAACCTCAGACTACAAAACAGATACATTTGAATAGATTTTAAAGCATCAAAACTTCTTTAAATACAGTCACCTCAAATGTCCCTTTACTGTGCTTTTTAAAATATAATGAACTAAAATGAACAAAGGAAAAAACAGACCTAACGCGTTAAGCTGAAAATATGAAATGGCCCTAAAAGCAACAGGAAATATTGATCCTAAATTAGCCTATGAACCCAGGTACTATAGCAATCTTAAAACTGTGGGTGACAGTACACAGACAGCACTTAATACAATCTAGGCATGAGAGGCTAAACAGAAGTTGTCCCTTCAGACTCACTTCCAAGTAGCTTTAAGATTAAACGACCCCTTAATGCTCACTTTGTGCATGGTTTTTAATAAAGTAGTTGTTGGCAACAGAAAGAAGAACAAAGGATGGCAGACAGTCAGGCTCTGCTAAATGTTCTGGCCTGAGTTTTAATGAAAACCACATTTCAGCTCAAAAATATGCTTTACGTGGCAGTGTATAAAATCAGATTTACTGCTTTCTGGTTAAATATCAAACTTAAAAAAAAAAAGAATTCTGATGGTGTAGGTGAGTTAGGTAAGTGAAGTTGCTCATTTTCCATATATATACATATATTACTTCATTTAAAGAAAAGCTTAGAACTTAACGTGCTCCCAGTATCTCATATCTCAACATGTCTTTTCAGCATCTTCTGCTCTGAAGGGATTTGATTATTAAGAAATGCATGAAAAGTGTCAAAACATAATAAAGCAAGCTTCTTATGTTTGTACACAAAAGACAGAGCACAGAAAACATTACTTATGCAGTGTTCCTTTTTAAAAATCACATTTGCAGCATAAAAATGTGTTCAATGAAAACCTTTCTGCTTGCCTGCATTTTAAAGTCTAACTAACAGTTTATTGTTTGTTTTACTCTATTTTCTGTTTGGTGCATTTTGTTTCCCTGGCAAGAGATATTTCACATTTAGAGAAAGCCTCTCTCATACTGTAGTTAAATGAGCCAAACTACACCATATCCTTAGGGCATGGAAACAAAGAAGAAAAATGCAACATTACACTGTAAACCTGCTGGTTTTAGGAGCGGCTCAGTTAGAGATATCGAGCAGAGCAGAGACACACAATCACCGCTGCAGTCCGCCCTCCTTCAGACTTAAGCAACAAAACATCTATTAGAAGTCCTGCATGCAGTGGTGCAGCTGGTCATAAGAAATGCCCTGGCTTGGCTAAAATCAAGAGTTGCAAGCGAAAATAAAAGTGAAAATACCTGCTGTACCATCCTGCTGCCTTTATCCTCCATAAACTTAGCAGCTGCTCTAGTCCCGGGCCATGCAGCATCTGCCCAACGCCAGCATCAATTATGGGTAAGGGCGCGTGAGCGATGTAACGCGTGCGTGAGTGTGGGTGATCGGGGTGCTGAGGGAGGGGGAGCCAACGCAAGGCTTTGCTGACCTCCCTCGCAACATCTGGCTGCTCCCAAAACCTAATCCAGATGGGACTCTTTTGGTTTGCTGGGCCTCACCCCATCAATCACAGCTGGCCACTCCTCCGTCTCCTTCTACCAGTTAGAGAGTGCAGATGATTACCCACAGAAGAAGAAAAAACACAGCTTGACTACATTAATAGCTCTTTAAAAAACATGAGAAATGCTACTATGTGAGGTGCCAGAAGCTGAACGTTTTTGTTTCAAAATTAAGACAGCTGTATTCAAAGCTACAAACCGCCCCAAACTTCCAGTGCTTTGGCTTTTTGATAGCCACGATGAGCAGCAATGATTGATTTGCCCTACATGCAGCAGAGGTAATATCAATAAGATTTTAAAATAAAAATTGCTGAACTCCACAAGTAAACCATCAATACTGAAGTAGCCCATTTTAGATTAAATCTACTTTACCCTTCCATACAAATGAAATATTGTTTCCTTTCTTGCTTCATTTCGTAATATCCCTCTTGCTTAGCAGAGGAAATAGTTCAGAAATGCTTCCAAGGTTTAGTTCTGTGAAGCACTTTAAGCAACTTAATGCTTTACTATTAAAGGAACTTTCTTAAAAACTCTAGAGGTAGTTTTAAAATTACTAAACTTCTAATTAAATCACATAATAAAGGAAAAAAAAACAACAAAAAGAACAGAATAAAATCTAAGAAGATGTGGACAGCCCCAAAGAATACATGTGTATTGCCATCCTGTTGCAGACTGCCTGCAGACACATGAATTCAGAAACAGAGCAGACACATAACATGGCAATTATTCTTACAAATATTCAAATTCTGAGGGGTGGGCAGAACAGTAGCTAAACAGTCATCAATTCATCATTAAACTTATATTCCAACTGAAATAGACTGGATTTCTTCAGAGTGGCAGTGTAATTCTTCCATATCTGCTACTGGCACTCCCCAATTAATGGTAATAAAAGCAGCCACTTCGAATTTTTCGGAAGAAATCAGACACCCCAGCACACCGGGCTGATAATCACAACTGACTGACTCAGTGAGCTTTCTCTTTTGTAGCTAAATTGTCTGACCAGGCCACTTGACTCAGATCATTTGCTACTGCAATCATACCAAATGAATTCTCCAGCCACCTCTCTTTTTTGGAAGGTTTAGTCTAGAGTCAAATTCAGATTTAATTTAAAAAACAATCTTCTTCCAAAGGAATGGTATCCTCGAAGATATTTAATAAAGATAATGCAAATTTTTATTATTTTTTTTTCCAGAGAGCATAGATGAGAAAAGTAATAGCAAGCAAGCACAAGAGAATTTCTACCTTAGCAAGAAAGCATCATCTCTTTACTCCCATCACAGAGAAACATTTACTTCTGGTCCTCTTTACATATAAAACACTATATTCCAGTAAAAGCCTGTGCTCTTCCTACTGCTATGTATGTTTTGTGTCAGTGCCTTGAGTACAGAACAGACTAACTCAGGAAGTATCACAACTCCCAGCAAAGTGAGGTTATATGCATGTATCTACATTTAACAGATGGCAAACAACTTTGCAAACTCTAAATCCCAGCCTGAACTCCTGCCTGCATTCTAGATCGCATAGTATCATGGATGTATACATGGATAGGAATGAAGCATTCCCTCTGACATCTTCATTCTTTCCAGTTCTCACTGCTGAAACTCTCCACTACTTTTATGATGCTGTGATTTATTGCACCAGCTTTCCTTGTCCTACACAACAATTCTTTCTCCCAAGGGCCCAAATGGACATGACTCTGTCACCCCGTGTTTTGCTTCCACATTATCACCTGAATCTTTGATTTTTTTAAACTTGTTTCCTGCCCATCCCTTACTTCCTCCAACTCTTACATATCTTACAAAGGTCTTTTCAACTGTAGCTCAACCTTCTATTCCCTCAACCCATATTTTCCTTTTTTAAATAGATGGAAAGATTTTTACATCACATTTTGAAAACACAAGTCTCCAAAATTGCCTGAAGACCCTTACAGCCAGAAAATCTGGAGCATTTGACAGATATATCTGCAATTCATTTTAACAATAATTGATTCTTAAAATAGTTCAAAAGAAAGTTGTAAAAGGAGTTTGTCCTTTCCAACAAGTCAACATGGGAAAACACACCTAATCTTATTTATACCTTTATTAGAGCATTCTAAAGAAGAGGCGTCCTTGCCCACGACAGGGAGGTTGGATTAAATGATCTCTAAGGTCCCTTCCAGTCTAGGCCATTCTGTGATTCCATGATAATGCTGTATCCTCATATCCAAAGAGAGAAAAAAAAAAAAAGAAAAAAAGGATTGTACTGTCAACACTCAAGGTGCATAAAAAGCTGTGTGGAGTACTGGCATTTGAAGAGAGTAGCAGCCAACATTTAGAAGTCTAAATGTCAGTCAGCTGCAAGTGCCAACCCTCGGGCACCAAGACCAGGTCCAAACTGTTGAACATGTTCAAAAAGACTTTTGTGAAGTGTCAGAATGCAAGTTCACACAGGACAGCAAATAAGTGGAGCAGCTATAGGAGTCTTGAGAAGTGAGAGGAACAGGCAAACGAGTATGTCACCAAAGCCCTGCTTCTGGGGACAGAATAATTCCATGCACTGGTACAGGCTGCCCACTGACTGGTAAGGGAGCAGCTCAGCAGAGAAGAGTCTGTGAGAGTCCTGGCAAACAGGACCTTGGCTACGAATCAGCAGTCTGCCTGGGAGGCAACACTGGCCGGCTGGGCAGTGGGCTGCACTAGCAAAGGGATCACCCACAAGTTGAGGAAAGGGATTGTCCACAGGTTGAGGAAAGGGCTCACTCCTCCTGCACAGCATTCGTGAGGCAGCAGCGGGAATGCCGTCCCCAGCTGGGAGTCGCCCAGCATAGGAGATCTATTTGCAGACGAGAGATCTCAGTGCTGGGTTGCTACGACAACTGGAGGGACGGAGCACATGGCACATGCGGAGAGGCTGAGGGAGTTGATACGGGGGCGAACAGCCAACCTGAGGGATGGTTACAGAGACAGAACCAGAATTTTCTCAGAAGTAAAGAGTGAAAGAACAAGAAGCAATAGCCAAAAGTTGCAGGAAGCTAAATTCCAGTTGGCTCTCAAAAGTAAAATAATGAATACGGGGGAAGTCAAGCACAGGAACACACTGCTCAGAGTGGCTGCAGCATCTTGAAGACTTCCAAAATTTGACTGGACAAGTCCGCGACTGATGTGATCGGTGTACTTGTCCCTGATTTAAAAAGGATGTGCAACTAGATGGCCTCTGAAGCCCTTTTCCAGCTTAAATTATTCTATGATTCCATGTGGTTTCAACAGCAGCAGAATAGCTTGAAAATGGATTTTACACTTTTATCCTATATGATGACTTTCCTCATACAGGATTTACTGACAAGGAAGAGACTAGCTATGACTTCTAGTCTGCCTTCTCTCCTCCAGAAATGATCTCTCAATTCTTTGAGATGGATTTGGAATGCTTTCTTAGAAAAACATATTTACATTTGTTTAATCCACAGCCAGAGAGGAATGGAAGCAGCAATTACTATAGTGTATGCAAGGCAAGAATAATATCACAAAGAATGCAACTTAACGTTGTGAACCATAACGTTTTAATTTTCTGTCACATGTCATCATATTCATCATATGTAGAGGAACACTGCCTTGACAACTACAGCTCCACAGAAAGGTGTATTTTTTTTCTCTCTCTCTAAAACAATAACTACTACAGGCATTAACCTTTCTAATATTAATGTGCAATTTTTCTACTGAATGAAATTATTCCATTTCATACGTTAATTTATTGAAAGTCATTGCCACCTTCTAAAGTCGATCTGTAGTAATAAGTCCATTTCCTTATTTTTCAGTATTAAGGAAGTGGTTGAAAAAGTCAAAGTTTTGGGGTTTTTTACTGTAATACTGATCGAAGATACAGAATTTTAAAGCTGGTTCAGCTTCCAAGTCAGTTCACAAGCAGTTGTGACAGGTTAATGCACTGAGGAAACAATCAAAGCACGTTGAAGAAAGGGGAGAAAGCAGCAGGCATGTATTGTGCTATATTGACATAAAAGATTCTGTCCATTTCTTAATAATCTGAAGTCTTCAGTTTGCAAGAATGAAGGCAACACAGACCAAGTGGTAAATCATGGGATTTACAGGGAACGGTAAAACCATCAATCTGTTCTTATAATCTAGCTAACACAGACCTCAGAGCTACCACAACCGACGTGGTGCATGAGAGGAGAGAAACATGCGCTGCAGCCATGTAGCCGGTGTCCCTGCAAAGCAAGGACCGTTAGGCCTTCTTTTAGAGCTACAGACAAGTTTTATCCATAGCTCAAGCAGCAGAGCTGCAATGGCAAGACTGTTCTCCTCGGATGTGCTGGTGCTGCTGAGAAGCCAGAGGCACTAGCCCAGGTGACATCAGGCTTACGTAGCAAGACTACGTCTAGTCTTGACACAACCCTGCATCATGCTTTGTAAGCCTTTCTGAGATTAGTCTTACCTCATAACTTACCAGTGTAAGTATTTGCAGAATTTGAGTCAAAAAATCTTGTCTAAATGCCACCTTACTGGTCAAAGATTGAACACTATGAAAAATTAAAGTCTGCAGAGGGGAACTGAACAGCAATCAAATCCAGTCAGAGCTGTATGATTTTCAAGAGATAAGTTCTAGAAATCTGAGACACTCTTATAACATAACTAAAATAATTCATTTAAGATTTGCTGTAAGTATAATTCAATTTCTCAATTACAATTTACTCCAAAAAAACTAAGTGCATTTCTCAGAAGATTGGGATTGGATACAGTTGTGTTTTTTAAAAATGCCTAAATCACGCAATTTAATGTAGCTCAGGTTAATAGTTACACAAAGTTATTCCCAATTTACAGATGCTGCCTCATCTGGAGTATATTAAACAAACTGCTTTTTCAGGTGGTTTCCCTAATGGAAAAACCACAAAAAATCAGCCGTGTGTCTACCAGCTTTGTTAGACACAAAGTGGTGAACCTACAAGAGGACAGAGCGAGCAATGTTACACAAGACGACTGAAGGGCAGCAGCAGCTATTTGAGTACAAGCTGACTTCTGCCTTCTCTTTGAACTGAACACTTTAAACAACCTCTTTTAAGGCACAGTCCTTTGCTGATGAGCTGTGATTTAGTCTCAGAAAAGAAAGGAGACATAGCTCTTCCTCATAATTCCTCATGCTGAATCATTTTCTAGGGCAGTACCACAATAACCACAGTTCATCCATTATGTGTGAGACGGGTCCAAGTTTCAATATCACAAATAGGAAGATCGTTACTTGACTCTACTGAAATGAAGCAAAGAGCACAGTCAGCCGGTAAGGGAAACAAGGCTGTAATGCTGTAACTTGTCTTAAGCAGCAAAGCTGACTGCAGATCACACCTCCTGGGCTATTCCTTCGCAAACACCAACGTACACAGGGCTCCTTTAAAAGCCAGCTCACTTGAACCAGTCAGGTTAAGCGACACTGATTTCTGCAAAATTGTCCCAAATGCACCGATGGGAGTTGGTTTGGTTTACTGTGTTTAAATCAGGTCAATTTAAGAGTTTGGTTTATGTGCTAGGTTCCATAAAGACAACGGCACGACTGAGTTTTGGAATTTGGAGGAAGACAAGCAGCAGCGTTAGAAAACTGGACTTCAGCAAAAGAGACTTCAGCTTATCCAGGGACTCTCAGAGGTTCACTCGTGAGAAGAAACTGTCCAAGGTAGTTGCCTGATTGACTGAGTCATTCATTAAAGAGAACTACAGAGTCTAGGAACAAATCACCCATTAAGAAGGAAGATACTTAGCAAAGGTCAGCTATTCTACCAGTGTTTTCAGACAACGCCCGTTTTCCGCCTCTGTTTATTTCCAAAATTTCCATAATTTTGTTATTTGTGGTGGAACACAGACGACCTGAGCTGCAAAGACCAACTATCCTAACAACGTCATCTTGCTTGATACTAGTTAAAGCAGCATTCATTTTTTGGCACTGAAATGAAACGATGGAACATGATCTCTCATGTTATTTACTTCTAAGATTAAAATTACCATCGAAATACCATTGGGCACAAGGAACAGACAGACTGGCTTCTCGCCTCAACCACACTTTGCTGTGCTTGTTTATCACTGAGATCATTTGTGTACTTCAGTTAATGTTTATGTTGATGCTGTTAGAGCGTTAACAAGTAACTGTTTACTCCAGCAATGTTTGTCCTTAGCAAACTAAGCCACGATCCTGAAGAAAGGTAAAGCTCCCCTCACCGATGAGATCAAAATGGGAAGAACATTTGCCTGTGCAATGCAAAATATATTTGTGACCACTGCCAAATGTCACAACCAGCTGAAAATAATCCAAAATCTATGAAAAGAATGCTACAATGAACCTGCAGTTATGAAGAAAATGAACAAAATCCTTGAATTGTTCTTATAGCACTGTAAAGACTTCCACTGACTACACTGATTTTAAGTTCTACTTTCTTAAATCTCTAAAAAGCTTCTGTTACTACGGAAGCCATGGCCAATTTGTCTTTGTGCTTTTATTTCCCCATCTGTGGGATAGGGACTTAAATTGCTCTCAGATCTGCTCTCAGATCTTGCTTCTCCCTCCACACCTTCTTTGGAAAATTATTTTTTTCACTAGCCCTTCTTCACAAGACTGAACATATATATATATATATGGCAGTGAACCTTCCCACCAAGCTGGCCGCTGCCGTATGCCATAGGTGCTTAAGCCGGGGAAGCTTACAAAACATTCCTTTGAACAATATATTGTTTTAACGTAATATAGATTGTGGGACTGGGTACAAACGGTCTTCCTCAGTTCACAGCTTTATTTTGTGCCTCTGTGTGTAAGCAAAGGAGGGCTGGTGGAAGGTATTTCCAAAGCTGAAACAGCACTGAGAAAAAAACTGGCATTTTTACCAGCAGCATATGGCTAATTTACCACAACCACATCCAGCAACATTTGTGTTTATCCAGTGCAGCAGCATGTATAACAGCCACAGCATTCGAACTCTACAGTTAGTGAAAAATAAGCATCCACATAGACTATTTTGGGAGAGAAGAGTTAGAGCCTGAAAACTGCCTTTAAACCATGTGAAGCAAACAGGCTTTTTTTTTTATACGGGAACACTAGATTAAATAAGATATCGAGAAATACTGAAGCGCTTCAATATTTGCTGAGTGCGCACCTAGTGAGATGGAGAATACAGCAAATGCATTAGCATTCCAGCTGCAAAAGAAATTCAGATTAGATATTGCTACACAGAAATAGCTAGCTAGTAGTATTCAATCAGAAAAGTGGTTTTTCTTTTAAATATTACAATCGCATGGTATAGTACATCACAGGTGTCACGTTAAATTTAATCATATCGGCATACTTAAAGTAAAAAAATGAATACCTACTCACATACCCATGCCAAGAGGGATTATATGAGCCTTTATGAAGCCTTTGCCTTTTACTTAATATTCTGCTATCTGTATAGAACAATTTTGATCTGTATTGTACCTTGCAACTAATCTATTCCATTGTCTTTTCAGCGCACACCCAGTACGCCTGAACTCATAGTTACAATATAACGTGTACTCTCAATTACTTATGTTCTTCTGAAGTCTGCCTGTGTCAAAGATAAGATACATTCCTTGAAACAGCAATAGGTAAAATGAGAGCGTTGCTAATTTTCTTGAGAGTAACGAAACGTCATCTGCTTCCTACTACTGAGGAGCACATTTTAAAAGGAACAATTATTTATGAGCTCGCTAACGCCTACTGATTTTTGTTAGACTTAGTAGAATCAGGTATGGAAGGACTGCGCTTCAGAAAAGGCACTTCAGCAACACGACACAAACTTGATGGGCTTTTACTGAAATGTGCTTTCTGTGCATATGTTTAATGGCCTAGCTGAACAACAAGGAAAAAATGATCACTAAATAATCCATCAGAAATAAATCAGTTTTCAGCTGCCACAGACCAAATGCAACAACAGAAACGTACCAATACGCATTTTATTCTGGGGAAGCAACTGAAGCTGTACACAGTGGCAAGGATGTCAAGCACGAGCGCCAGCCGACTTGATCCACCTCAGAAGCCTGTCTGAAGAGAACATGGGCTCCAAAATAGGGACCCAAAAAAGGCAGAAGTCTACAAACACACTGAGTTTATTTTCCCAAGCCTTTCAGACAAGTCTCTTCTCATATCCATCCTGATTTTCCCTTCAAAACCTCCCTCTGCTTCCCTCTCTCTTCTTCATATCCCCCTTCTTATTATGTTCTCCACATTCTCTACACCTGCCTGCAAAACTCTGATTCACCCATTTAATATTTATTGCAACGACTGAGAGGGCAAAATGCTGTCCGATTGGCAGGGTAAAACAGCAACTGTGGTGAAGTATGAAGATGAAAAGCAGCAGATGACCTTCACAGACACACCTTAACTTTCATGCAAAAATATAATTGTGAACTGCTCGGAGCAGATATACAAGGCAACAGGACTAGTATAGTTTAGAGATGCCTGCTCCCATTTATTCTAGACACTATTGGAGCCAATTGATCCAGCATCTGGAGGAAGAAAAGATATTTTGGAACTTAACACACCTACAGCACTTCCTGTTTGTTGCATAAATAACCGCAAAGGGTTCACTGCTCATCAATCAACTTCATGTAGTAACAAAAATGCTCCATGTTTATAATGGATTCTTAAATTACAAATAGTAGAAAAAAAAGACCAAAAAAAATCTCAACAACAGAGCTGTGAGCTAATGTAAATTGGTAGAAGGTGAAAAAGTAAATTCAAGTCCTTCAGTAAAGAGGACTGCAGTGACTGACAGCATCAATTAGAAAGCCACTGCACACCAAATTCAATTTTAGTGTCATGCACACACACATCTGTGTTCATGGTATCCAACTAAGAACTAAATTCAATGGGGAGTTATGAAGCATAGTAAATTGATCTGAAAACATTTGCTAATAAGTATTACAAACTATTTTTTTTAAATTGCTGTTTTAATTTCTTTTTAGTAACACAGATTGAACACCAGTTAAATAACCTGCACTCAAGACCTCTCACGCACTTAGAAGCAAACAAATTACAATTTAAGGTATTTCAAATTAAACAGAGAATATGATGTTACTTCAAATAATATAAGCAGTGCACATTGTAAAAGTCTCTATTGCTTTACGTAGAAAAGTGAGAGTGAAGATACTCTGAACTTAAATCCTGATTTCTGTATATCTTAGGTCTTAACAATTTAATACATTTGATTTCCATTTCTTACATACACAAACCAGAAATTCAAAAGCACAGTTTGCTACTACAATTTGTTGGCTACCAGCTTACATTTAGTGAATTTGAAAGAGCAGCATCATTGCACCATTTCACTCAAAATAATAATTAAAAATAAATAACTCAGGCATTGGCTACAAACTCTGCACTGACCTACGTATCCCAGCTAAATGGTGGTTCCCATTGCCTTAGATGAAAAGATTTTTTTAATAGAATTACACAAAGCGAAAAGGCAGAGAGTTTAAAACTAAAATCAGAGCATCTAATAGTCTGTGTAGAATCTCGGCGAAAGTAAGCTTTCCCTTAAGTGGGACAACTTTCTGATGCAAACTACTCCACATAAACACTTTCAACCTGCAGGTTCTCAAGTTCTCTTGCTCGTCTCCATGTTTTTAAAACAATCTGTGCCCTTTATTCAGAGAATAATGTCAGTCAAGTCTTATTTAGAAATCACCTGTGATTCCTCTGCAAATTGCACCGAGTTTTGAAATACAAATTACTGCAAGCCTAACAAAAACTCTCTGTAACTGCAAATGCCAGGTATGTGCCACTAAGTAGTCAGCTGCACATTAACTGCAATCTAGAAAAAATGTTTTCAGAAGCAAAGAAAAAAATCTCCCGGAAATATTTTAAAAAAACCCAGAAATGGGTGAAGGTACTCTCAAGTATGTAAAACGCCATTTTGTACTTCCAGTCTACTCAAACCAGTTAACACAATTAACTGTCATCAAAATGGATTTTTGAAAACCAGTAGAAGAGATACAAATATTCATAAATCATTGACTTGAACTACTCTTTTTTTTTTTTTTTGTATGAAACTGCTGCTTCACAGGAAACCTTATTGCACAGGATGATGGCTGTACAACTCTCTACAGAAACTGCAATGTTTTCTCAGTGATCATGGAAGCAAAAGAGGAATGTTAGATGGTTTCAAGACACTAACCACATAAATACAGACACCCTGCACTCGGTCTTGAGCAGGAAGTCCCTCTCCCTGAACAACAGTTCACTAAGATCAGAAGTTCAGCAGAACCCAAACTTTCGTATTCAAATGCAATCCAAACTTTTTGCCCACTGCTGAAACAGGAAAGCACTGAAAGCATTTTGAAGTAATAGGGTAATTTGCGTAGACTTTGCACAAGGCTGCACTTTTTAAAGAGATAACTGTACTCGACAAAGATGCTCTGCTGCACTTATTTTTCCGTTTCACATATCAGTGATTCAGCTCTGCGGAAATTGTTACAGCTTTTTAACTCTAAGCTACTGAATTGAGCAAGCACAGTGAAGTAGAAGTATGGTGCACTAGGACTGACCTAGCCACTGAGATGCTACGTTAGATAAATTTTGGGATGTGTATTGTTTTTATGACTATACTATCTTAGCAGTCAGATGATCAACCAGGCAATGACAACGCCCAACACGTCACCATCTGCAAGCTCAGAAGAAATGATGCGGGAGCTCCTTACACGCATCTGCACTACCAGCTGGTTTGGCTTTTTTGGACCCGAAAAGTTGTTCAGTACATGGAACCCCATTCTCCACTGAATCAGAGAAAGCCTGGGCACTTGATGCATTTTTGCCTCTCAGCCAGAGGACTGTGAGCCTCCAGCTAGAGAGCTTCTTAAAGCACCACAATAATTTCTGCAGTGATCTGTCGGGATACTCCTTCCATTTAACAGCATGGTAAGGAAAAATGAATGGGGAATATCCCTTTACCAGTAATAACAAAAACAAACCCATTGTTTTTGCAAGAACCTTTATTTTCTCCAATGTATTTTCAAATCTGAGCTGGGACAACTAGATTTGGGAAAAGTCTACACTTGCAAACCCAGAAAAACAAATGCCCTTGCTAGTTTAAAAACACACATTCACTCACATAAGGAGAAAGACCGCAGAAGAATAAATACTTGACCTGAGAGATAAGTGGTGCCTGGAAAAAGGAAATCTGCCTAAAATCTCAACACTATACTATGGATGGTAACCCTTTAGGTTATCCAACTACATGTGTAAGATTACTATTTTACGTGGATTTAAAATATTTCTTCCCTTCAGTTTGGGTTCAATAATACTTTAATCTAAAACCAAAAAGGCTGCCGGCACTCTATTCACTAAAAAGATAGGAGAGAAATGGAAAGCAGAAAGTGGCAGCTAGACCAACTCCATCCTTGAAGTAACAGAGAGGCAGTAGGTGGGACAGGTGCAGACAATGTTTTAAAGATTTTTGATGTCTGTGCTACACTGGAGTATCCAATATAAACAGTAAGAAATTAGCTGTAAACTGCATTTTAGACAACACGTATCAGCTGTAAAAAATAAAAAAATCTATGGCTATGGAAGTCGGGAGTGTTTAACTACACTCTTCATGCAATGGTCTCTAGCCTAACCTCCTGCTCAAAGCCGGAATAGTTGTGTAATCACAGCCTGGGGCTCAGGGCTGGATCCAGACAAGGATGGAGAGTGTGCAAACTCTCCAGGCAACTTGCCCAAATGCTAACTGTCCTCACAGGGAAAGTATCTCCTCATATCCAGGTGGAAAACTTGTTCCAGTTTACGTGTGTTACCCCTCACCCTCCTGCCGTGAAGAGCCTGGCTCCATCTTCTTGATGACCTCCTTGTAGGCACTGACAGGCTGCCATCAGGTCACACCGGAGCCCTCTCTTCTCGCAGCTGGATGAGCCCAGTTCCCTCACCCTGGCAGCACAAGCACAAGGGAAAGGCAGACAATACCTCCCTCAACTTACTGGCTATGTTGCTCTTTATACAGCCCAGGATACTGTTGGCTTCTTCTGTTGCCAGAGCAAGCACACTAATATGACTAGATAAATTCACTGCTGGAAATACTTACATTACACATTGTCATGGAGATCTATTCAGATGTGAGTGGACAAGAACTGCTTACAGGAAAGCCAATTTTGAGAGGCAAAGCGATGATGACTCCGTACTTTTCTGCACAAGTAGACCGACAGCATCAGAATCTCAGATAGTCCCACTGCGAACCTCTCGGTTCCAGACAAGAACCAGCTCTGCCATGACAGAACTTTCAGATGGAGTCAGAATTTCAGAAACATGGAATCCTAGCAGTAAAGAAAGCTTTTTTTTTGTTTTTAAAGAAAGTCCCAACCAATTTATTTTGCCTCTAAGAATCAAAGCAAGCTCCACAGCCTTTCCTCATAGCGGCCACTACGTGGCATGATCATTTTAACACAATAACTGAGATAAATAGAGGGAAAAGGTAGCGACGGTAGGTGGGGGAATGCGTATTCTCAATGTAAAGGTAGACAAAGATATTATAAGCACTAGCATTTACATCACCCACCATAAAACAGTTATTTATTAGGTTGCTTAAGAGCGGAGAGAGCTCTTCACCCTACCTCTACCCCATTTAACACATTAGCTTGTACTAATGGGGAGCTCTCATCCAGAAATACACAGCACCTCTGCCTGCGGGTATTAGCACACGATGCAAATGAAGTTGTAAAGAGAAATCAACTCATCAATCACAATCACAAGGGGACACTGAGCAATGCAAGAGGATTAGCATTTCAGCCCTGCTCAGGTCTTCCCTATCACCACTCCAGTCTAATTAAATACCACCTCAAGTGCTTTATTACCATTAGAAATCTCCGTGTTGAAGGCTAGCATTCTGGAATCTAAAGTGCTGAAGCTAATTAGAAATGAGAAAAAGAAAAATGTTCATTAAAAATTGCGGGAATCCCCTAACAGAAATGATCTACACCTCGGAATAAAGATTTGCCTTTCTGCAGGTTTAGAATAACACGTTAAATAGCTTTCATTAAGCTGAAACCTTCTACTTTAAACCACACACGCCTGCCATTGTCTTTTGTAAGTAAAGCTAGATTTAGCTGTATTTACTAAACCATTGTTAGAATTTAAAAGATTCTTAGCTTATGGTTAGCTGATAAGATCCTTAATTCCTCTTCTTCTAACATTTGATACACTAATTTAAATTTTTTCAGACTTGGCACACTCAAGAGCTTTTTGCCTTGCTTCCCCGGATATCTATAAGCTAGTCATTACTATTTATGAAGGCGATGAAAGAAAACATTAAACAGTCAAAGAAATATAAATCTTAGATTCTAACACAGAGAGTGCGACCGCAGGATTAAAAACAAAACAAAACAAAAAAGTGAAGCAAATAAAAAGACATTTGCAATTTAAAGAAATACAGTATAGCTGAAAAGCAGGGTTTTTTCTTCCACTCAACTGCCAAGTGACCTGACTCAGGATTTTATGGCTTTCCCAGGAATAAGCTGATGATATCAGTAACACACAAGACTTAGCAGTGAAAGATCACTGTCATAAGCAAAAGTGAGGAACAGACAGGCCTTCTGATTCAAGTGATAAACACTTTCCTAAATTTTATGACATTTTAAAATGGAAACATACATTTGTTTTCTGGTCAGCACATTTATTAGAGAAATTCGCCTTTATACAGATGACCTGAACAAAGCCTATACCTTTCTGGGTGATGCCTGCTTGTTCAATTTTGTGTATTAGACTTATTTTTAATGTCTGAGTTTCGTGATTTCCCAATGCAAATAATACCTGAAACATTAACAATAAAAAAGACCTAGTTTGCAAAACATAATATACATTGTTAGTTGAATAATGTCCAAAGAGATCAACTTAAGTGTAGCCTAGATTTATTTTTTTAAAGTATCAGTTAAATGCTCAACACCAATGAAAATACTATTCATTCCAAAGGAAACAGATGGCTTTAAACAGTTACTTGTTTCAACATATGGAAAACAATCACTGAACTATGAAGAATCAAACAGCAAGCTCACAGTCATTTTTAATTCCTTTTGATTAATAAGAAAAAAATATAATAAGAATGCAACACCAGTTAAAGAATCCAACTTCTAATAAGACTGCTTTAGTTTAAATAGTAACAGAACAAGGAAGGCTTTAAAAATACGTCTTTGAGCTATGATATTAGATTTTGTTCATAGCAATAGCTTGGGTTTTGTTTTCTAAATATATAATTTTTATAGAAAATAATTTGTGATCATGTACATTTTTTTTACATACCACCTCAAAATGCCAAAGATTATAAATTTCCCCTAAACATTTCTCACGAACATGTATATAGGAAGTCCTGCGGCTTCCTCTGACACAAAGCTGCTCTCCGGACAGGACACAGAAAACTTTCACTAACAGATCAACTGAGAAAAGATTTTGTCAGACAACAGCAAAAGGAGACCTTGGGCAGGGAGCAGGGAAGACGTGAGAGCCACTGCTGGGAGCGGCCAACAGCAGAGCTCGCTCTTAGAATTTGGCAGAGCAAGTGAAAACTGTGCTGAACAGCAAATCACGAACAGGCAACAAACCACCTTCACCAATAACTGTGAAAAGCACCATCTCCAACAGCTGCAGCTGATACTTTGGAAAAGAATGAAGAGCAAATGATTCCCACCCTAGTGTAGCATTGGTCCGTCAAGGACGTCGAGGTTTGCCAGCTAAGTCCGTGTCAGTTTTTTCGCGACTTTACTACAATCAGTAGCTTAAGTGAATTAAACGAGTTTATTTTCCATCTCAAGCCGTGCACAGCTTTCTGAAGCTGCAGCAAAAGTTGGCCATTTTTTGCTTCATTTCTTCCAATAAGCTTATGTAACAATATACTTCAAAGGTGCCCCTGCATTATTCTCAGCTGGTGGGCAGAATTGTACTTTCTTTAGAATATTTTTTCAGGACTCCATTTGTCAAAAGGGAAGAAAAAAAAAAAGGCTGCTTAGGCGTTTCATGATTTCTGAGCAGAACATTCACTACGTGGGAGTGCCTCATTTCCATAGTGGCATGTGGGTAGGATTTGGACAACCACACTGAAGGATATGACAATCAAAAACAGATATGTGGGAAATCTCTTTTAAATGTAAAAAGACCTCACCCAGGTTTCACTAACTTAGGTAAACATTCTCCCTTAGAAATAATTGAATGCATAAACTACTCATGAGGTAAAAACTGGCTTCAAGCACTGCAATTTCTCTTGCATACCAAACTACATCCAAGAATAAGTTCTTATTCTGCCCTGTGTTTAGCATAGCAAAAATCAACGAGAAATAGAATTTTGATCAATGTTAAAAATTTGCATGTGATTCTTCTAGCTAATGACACGACGCAGAACAGTTTATAGCTGATTTCTGCCACTCACATTCTGTCAATTTAATAATAGATCCCTCTCTTGATGTAACTTGACTGCCATTAGCATTCCCAATATAGTGAACTGTTTTGTTAATATCTCTACAGAAAAGAAAACTGAAGTAAAATGTAAAACACAAGGCAACCTGGGCCAGTATCTTGTGCCCGGCACTTGTCTTTAACCCCTTGCTCACTGGTAATGTGTAAATCCAGTTCCTTACTGGACTAGGAGAGATTAAGTTCCTGTTTTGGACCAGTTTGAGACTACTAGCCTACAAAAAATTACTTTGCAGAAGCCAACAGGAAAGCTTGATTTTTCAAGCAACAGCTATGTTGAAGCACTCAATGAAACCACCCCCTTCCTCCAGAACTGACTGACCTGAGTTACTCACGCACTGGGCTAGAAAATCAGACATTGTCACCATTTCCCATCTTTTCCTGATGTAATTATCCTCCATTTACACTGACTCTAGGAAGACTCTTCCAGTTTACATAAGCTCCCTCTCTGGTGCAATCTACCTCTTAAGTATTTTATGAAGATTTTTGCTGCTGGACAGCAACACCTCAGCGCAGGACTCTGGTTATGTCAAGTTTGTTAAGTCAAGTTATGTCAAGTTCGGTTATGTCAAGTTTGTTTAAGTTTGTTTGGTTATGTCAAGTTTGTTAAGCACTTCCCACTGCACTTAGGAGTAGAATAGTACCCAACAAAGCAGGCACAGCTCTCATCCAGGCACTTTTGCTCCACACCGTCTCGACATTCTAGGAGACGTTAGTACAGTGTGCACAAGCATCTTGGGCTTCTTTTAGAAGCAAACATTCTGAAGGTTCCCTGATCAGTAATCCTCAGGTCTTTCTATCCTAAATTTAGGAAACCGTACCACACAATCTCAAAAAGCTGCTACCATTTACTCATTTATTTTTTTTTTAAATTAAGACTATGGGTTGGTGTATTTCTATTTCTTCTAGGTTAGTCTGACTCAGACAACAGAGACTTGCACAATTCTAAAAGGAGAGTGTGAATAAGGGGATTTATTTTTCTCTCTTCTCTTCTACACATGAAACAGATAAATGGATTTCCCCTGAAAAAGGATTAATTCTACTCGTACAACTGACGTGTTGACCGCTCCTGGAAGACAGTTCAAAGTCAGACAACGACCCTGCAAGAATCTCAGTTTAAAATCAGCAATGTATTAGTGTACTAGAAAGAATCTCACCTTGCATATAACCGATCCTTCCCAGTAAGGATACCTTCCACAGGAAGGAGCACACAGTAAGCAACCCCCCTCACCTCACCTGCTCTTATTTTGGAGCAAACACTGACCATATAAGCTCAGACAGAATACTTAAATCAGTTCACTTAAATCAATATAATGTTAACACAGCTTGTGAAGCTCCTTCCCTGTGAACATGAATTCCAGCTTTCAAATAATCCTTTGTACAATATTTACTGTGAATTTTTTATAAAGTTTGCATTTCAGACACAGGTGCAAATCCTCTCTCTTCCTAAAACACAGAAAATGTTTCCTTCTCCTAATTATTATATGCCAAAGTAACATTTACAGGTAAGTGCATTCACAAACAATGACAATAAAGTAAACCATAGCCTGAATCTGCGTGTTCTCTGTTATAACCAGTTCCTTACAATGTGATACTTTTCATATGGGGTTTTAGTATGTCATTATTAAACAAAAGATGCACCACTTGAATTTGATTTTAAATGAACAGATGTAAACTGATAGATCACGGGAAAAGTAGGGGAATTAAATATGCCAGATCTTACAAATCACTGTCATTAACAAGTGGTCATTCGATTATATGTGTGTTGTAGTTCAGTCATACTGCGTCCTGCAATGATGTTGAGAAGATCAGTGTTGAAACTGGAGAAAAATAAAATCCCCAAGTGTTCAAAGAAACGACTAACCTATTCTATTTTTTATTATTATTACATCACAAAAAAAAATAAATCTAGACAGGCAACAACAATTACACCCACAAACCAAAAACCAAAAAACCACCTTTCTACCAGGGGAAAAAAACCCCTCATATACCATTTTCCAGATTAACCTGGAAGCACTGAAGACCTCCTGGGTGGTTTTGCTCTCTGCTGTGCAATGCTAACATCAGTTCAAGACCAGTATAACCATGCAATCCTTTAAGTGCCAGAACACTCCCTCAAAAGCTTTTGCAAAAAAAAATTTTAAAAAAATCAAGATTATTTCAGACTTCTTTATCAGCAACTCAAACTAAGACTTTGCCTTGATGCAGATAAAGAACACTTACACCTTTCTTTCTGCCAGCTCTGCTGTAAATACAGACCGCCGCACTCCAGCCAATCCAGATGTTTACAAAGCAAGCGTGAGCTGCCTGTCCTGATCATTTTATTTTATTTCATTCCAGCATCACTAACACTCAGGGTTAGAGGAGAAGCCATTTAATTGTTCAGTCAAACAGTGGATTTCAACTTACCGTTAAGTCACTAGCATTAAGAAATACTACTGCCTAGTCCATACAGCAGAACATTAATAATAAAACGATGCTCGCTCCACAAATGCGGGAGAGACGTATAAACACTGAGTAAAATGATTCATCTGAAAAACCGTCAATGACACACAAAAGACAGGTAAAAACAAAAGCAAAAGCTATCTCTATGGCTTTTAATTCTAAAATAAGGTGGGGTGAAAAGCCATGAGTCTGTAAGAGGCACTGCATTCATCTGCTACAATGGCTCTAAGAGAAGACACCTGTGAATTTTCTAACAAATTTAACAACAGGACTGCAGCGTATCATTAAAAATCAAGCCCACCTGCCTTTTTATGCAAATGCAACATTGAAGACTCCTTCCTCAAAGATACTCCCTGCACACTAATCCATCCTGGTTTTGGTGCTTCAACTAGACTTTAAAACTGCCTTCGTGTAATGCATCCAGCAGGAAAGAAGGGTGCCACGAAAAAGAAAACTGTACTAGATCCAAGAAGTTTAACTTGTGTGCTTATTATAAATTCTGAAGTGGGAAGTTGGCCTCTTCTAATCCAGAGCCATGCTGTTTTGCCTTCAAAATATCTGCCATGAGAGCACTCACCCAGTTGCTCACAAGACCCATATGTACATTGTGAGAACCACAGCAACGGTGTCATCCTGCTGTTTCCAGTGTCCTTCCTACTGGGCCCATTGCTAACTTCTGGCACAGGTCTACCTTATATAATATGGAAAGTAATAGTGTGTTTGCCTCGGAAAGCAAACAAGGAGTTAGTTAATGCTGCAAAATAATCTGTAGCTAAATGCAAAGTAACTGAAGATAAACAGCATGAGAAATGACATTCAAGAAGACACAGATGATTCCCAAGAACTAAGCATGCAACATATTCGAGGGAAAAATCAGTTATCACAAACAGATTCGCACTGCTGCAGATAAAGTAAGAAGTGCAAAGATGCAGAACAGGGGCTCCTCAAGAGCTTCTCTTTCCAGAAAAACGGAGACCGCAACACTGATTACACAGTCCCAAGAGCAGATCCTCATCTCCTGCTATGAAAACGCTGCAAGGGCAAGAACCACAGATAACTACTGGCAATCCGAAAACCCTCCTGCTTGATTCAGTGCCCCTAGAGAAACTGAACTCTCAAATCTAAACCCAGTATCTCTGGTGGGAAATATAAATAACTCACTATTTCTCAAAGAAAGGACAAAATCAATAAGGAGAGATTATGGCATGTCACGGCCTGTTCTAGTCAATTCAGTGACTTTTAATTTAAACACAAAGTTTATCTCACAAAAGTTTAATTATTTTTTTTTCTTAATTTGAAAGTAGCACATCAGATCATCATCTTCCACTTTTGGACTACTAAAAGCAGCAGAGAAGATAAACCAAAGCAAATTAAGAAGGGCTGCTCATTCTCAATCTCTCCAGTATGCACGCGCTACTGATAAACAATGTCAGGCAGGAACAGACGTAGCCAGGGACATCTCTACTTGTACTTCCATTTTCTTAGAAAAATGTATCTACTTCTCTAGTTTAAACTTATTCCTTAATAAATTATTTTTTTGCAGTGTCTATATTTTATAGAACAAACAGCAACCACCTAAGGTATTTTGTGTACTTTTCCAAAATTCTTTTTGCTAATGTAATTTTTCCGGTAAACTCACTCAAAAAAAAATTAAAACCAAATAAAATTCAGAGAATTAATCTAACACTAAGATTTTTTGAAGTCTTATAATGATAGGCTTTTGATTAAGGCTAAGCTTTTGATTAAGGCTGATTAAGAAGGCAGATACTAATATTTTATTTCGCACATAGTGCATACGTGTTTTCAGTTTTATTTTCTTTCAGTAATATTCAGTCACTTTACGAGAAGCCCTTTTTTGTGACTGATTTTGGCTATCTGCCACATGCAGCACAGATTTAAATATGCGGGGAAAGATCCTCAGCTGGTCTGAATTTCCAGAAATGCTCTCTGCAATTCAGTTGGGAAAGCTCAATATTTTGATGCTGCCTGAATATAAGTTTGACATTTTGACTCTAGGAAAATACTGCTGCTCATGTCAATAGTGAAAAAAAACAAACGGATGAGGAATTAGTAGACGAAGGCACAAATAAATTCAGACTTTCGTCACTTTTTTTCTCAGAAGTCTCCCGTGGTCTGGTCTGTTTTGCGCTGGCAAAGCCTGAATGGGACACACTCCTCTTAAAAAACTGTCAACAACGGAAGTACAGATTAATTTTTAACTCTGATCCCTTGCCAGTCTAAGCGCTGTTTGGAAAAGCAAGGTCATCGTTCTGGTCCTGCTCTAATTCAAGTACACAAAAAATGGTACGGATTGATCTTAAGCAGAGGCCCCAAGAATTAAAACAAGCCCCTGTGAACTCGACTCGCATGTAACTGCTGCCATCTTAATAAGGTGAGAGCAGCTTTTAAATCCCAGGCAGATTCAGAAGCGGCAGCCCAGTCCCTGCCATATGGAGACAGCCTGGAATCTGTCAAGTTCACTTAGTGAATTTTATCTTTGGGGAGTCAGTCAGGCAAGCCAGAGCAGAATAAACAGGATGCTGTTGAGATCTGGAGGCTAATGCTGGTACAGGCTGGACTACTGAACCAAAAAAACCCCTGATTTTAAATAAATACGTGGTGACTAGAAAAATTAACGACAATTAAAGGTGTACAGGCACAAAACCAGCTATGCGCAACTTTTACTGGGGTGCTGTTCTGTCTCTGACTTCAGAATTAGCTGGACTTTCCATTATTCCCTGTATAGTAAGATACACCAACAACCTTTAACGCTTTATATCAGCTTCAAGTATTGATCATTTGAAATGTACCTAAGCACACCACCTTTTACATAGTTGTTCAAGGAAACAAAACTGTAAGCAATGTCATGTTCACGTGATCTACATGAAAGTGCAAGCCGCTGCTTCAAAAAACCTGGGGTCTCCAAACCTATCAAATTCTGTTCTGATGGATGGGGATAAGACAGACTTTGTTGTGCTCTGGGTAAAAGCCAGAATGCTAGATGTAATCTTCTGCACATGCTTTTACTGATATTCAGCATAAAAATAAGCCTTATCCATTTTTATTAGTCGGTCTGAGCCAGAACCAATTCTTTTGATGTTACCTAGCTTATAAAATGCAGCACTATAACCAAGGGAGGTTTTAAAATGCTTCATAGACTTTATCCATTATATTAATGGGTTTCCAACTGCAATCTGTGGAGCACTTTCTGGTGCCGATCCACAGGCAGCTGGCCAGTCACCTGGAGCTGGCTCCTCTCCTTGGCTCCCTACCCCTAGACACTGTAAAAGTCAAAGCTGAAAACAGGCAAGCAACAACAACAAAAAGACATAATGCCATTTTTAATGCTGTTTTTTTAGATAAAGAATTATGACACTTGCCACCTGACCACCCTGAGAGGAAAGGACGATGCAATTCTAAAAGGTAACACAGCTTGTGGGCACCATATGCAGGCAGGACGGGGGGAAGGTGGAGCAAAAGAGGAATAACTGGTTTTACTACAGAATTAATTTGATTAAACTTTAAGGTGAATGAGTAAAATAGCTCATTTTTCAGTATTCCCCTATTTTCTAGCAACAAGCCAAATTTTACTTTATGCTCCACCAGGATAAACTCGCATTGAATTGCTATTTTCCTGAATTACACCAGTTCAAACCACTTAATTTAAGAATGTAAACACTCTTCAGAAATGAGATCTTGCACTAGAAAAAAACCCCACTTCTTTGAATACTTTAAGTGACATACAGAGACATCCAGGGAATTCAAGTTATCTCTACATATAAAGTAAGCAAAGAAAGTTAACACTGACCTGGGTCACCAGGGTAGGAAAGGCGTCAGCAAATCATAATGAACAACAAACCTATATTTGCCTACCAATTAAAAAAAATATTAATAACTGTTTCTATACTACCAGCCTTTCATTTAAATAATTTTTGTTTCCAGATATGTATTTTCTATGTACTTTAGCAGGTTTTCCCTAGCTAAATCATTTTATTTTGACTGAGAATTATAGCCAACACAGCAGATTCTGGAGGTTGTGGCTTTCCTACAGTAAGCCAATACCACAAGTACACTATTGCTTAACAGTAAACAGATTCAACAGCTGAAATCATTTAAGCTATCAGCAATAGCTATTATTAGATCACAGAAAATATTTGCGAGTGCACGCCCAAATAAATTATAAAGAGCATGCAGCAAGAGATGGGTTCATTCAAAGCAGCACTGAACCTGTAATTTACTGGTTTCTGTCCCACAAAAGGAGGCTGGGCTATGATGAACCTTGTGCTCCACTGAAATCTTCCATCTGTGAGGAGCAGGTCAGCCTTTTTAGTCAAGAAAAGCCTTGGCTATAAAGCTGAAGCCTTATTGATAAACCTACTGGGAAGGCAAGATTGCCAATAAGAAAATTCTTGGTCCTCATCCTTTGTTTCTGAGATCCATCATCGCTCCGTCACAATATTGTAGACAGCTTAGTTTAAACTTAAATTTAAGGAACATCTGCAGGTGCTCCTAGTTTGTCCTTTACAGCACAACACAGCACCACCTAAATATTTCCTGCGCCCAAAATACAATGATTAAAAATCCATTTATTTTTCAACAAAGTAACTTCTTGACTTATGGTATCTCTCAGCCCAGATTATTTTTTTTTTTTTCCCCTCAGAAAGATGCATTCTCTTGCACTAAATTACATATTCTATATGCCTTGTTCAGACATCAGAATCAAAAGGCCTTTATCTTACAAAAAAAAATCCCTCCAAGTATCTTTAGATAACAATATTTGTTATAATAGAGCGCTTATTTTGTTTCCAGTAATAACTGTTAAAACATTTAAAAATAGATTCTAAAATGTTTTACCTGTTCCTATAAAAACCCCAAATCCTCAGACTGTAACTTTTCTTTTTAAAATCAGAAGTATAGTTTTGCCAAATTTATGTGTTTTTTTTAAAAAAAGGATCTTCACAGATAGTTTTGTATATTGGTAATAAAAGCACTACAAAAGGTTAAACCTTTGGCCAGTTACAAGCAACAGCTCAAGAAAAAGTTTCATTTAAAAAAAATAAACTTTCTTATGCTTTTAGCTCTCCCTTCACAGCACCCTACAGAAACTTCTAGAAGTATCGAGAATATCTTACCCTAACTTCACTAGGTAATAACTAAGAATTCCCAAATAAAGTCTTTACTCCAGGAGTTCATTTTCTCACATGTATAAGAGGGGGAAAAAGAACCCATAAGCATATGTTGTAGCATCTCCCATGATCCTGTCATGGCAAGTTTTAGGAAACATCAGAAACATATGTCCAGGCACAACAGCAGAAGTACTAAGACAGTTACACATGAAATAGAACAATTTTTCTAGAGAGGTATCGCACACTGCTGACCAGACACAGATCTTCTCACGTGTGTTTGCTCAATACACTGAAATGTATTTGCTGACCTGTTTGTTCAACCGCTGTGAAATACATCTGAAATTCAACCAGTTCCAGCAGGCACACAGGACCAGTTAATCACCACTTCCAGTCAAGAGCTTGATGACACTCTTCATTCATAAATATTAAATAAGAACTTTTCTTCACAGAAAAAGCTTATTCCATTCTGGCGTGTTTGCAGCTCTCATTCCTTGCTGTCTCCACGCTTATGGTGCCCTCTATAAACAGGTAAGCAGGTTTGGATTTCTCGTCATGTACACCTGATTTTGGGTTCTCAAGATATTATTCAGTAATGTATTATTCTCAAACTCACTATTAAATTAATAAAATTTTAAAGGGCTTCATTTTCAATAGGATAAGGTCACTGTCTTGAACTCTATTTTTACTCTGTCATGAAATATTTTATTGCTAGTCCTTGGAATATCTTTAGTCACAAGCCAAACATACTAAAGAGCGACCTTTCTCTTTTACACATTGATCATTGAGCAAAATATGAACAAACTAGTATGTGTAAGACCAAGAAACTGAAGATGAATGAAGGTAAACAGTGACTTCCATTAAATAAACAGGCCAACAACAAAAAACAACCCACAACACTAAAAAAATAAAACCATTTTAAAATAGACTGTAGAGCTACTGGTCTAACCTGTAATGATTCCATTGTAAATCTTTATCTTCGTTCCTTGTCTGCAGCCTTCATGTTTCCCTTTACCTTTCATTTTTAACTTCAGTAACTATATAGTCTACATCAACATAATTTTTCAGTGGTTCTCAGTCTGGAGAATCCACAGACTTGTGCTGTGAAGCACAGGGACTTCAAAAGCAGGATGAAAACGAGGGTAAAATTCTGAACTGGGACAACGACAGCAGTGAAGCAGTCAGTCAGGCTACGGCAATCCTATCTGGTCATTACGAGAAAAAAAATCCTGCAAAAGGGTCACTGGGTCAGATAATAAATTGCTTTCTGCTTCTTTCTCCTAAGTGCCATTAGCTACTGTGGCATTTGGAACACGTTGCCCTTGCAGTAGGAATCAGTCCTGCAGGAAGATCTGCAGCCACGGGGCTGTACCAGAAATCAGTAATCCTACTGAGAGTCAAAGTAAAACAACAGCTGCAAACCCATTAGCACAGCAACATACTACTGACGCTGTTTCCAGCCAAAAGAAGGAAAGATGCTTCCTCCCAGGTAAAGTGAACTGTCATATTGAGAAGGAATGCAAAAGAGATTGGCCTATAGACTGCTGACTTGTTCTATGACTGCTCCAGAACAGACTACTGGCACATTAATATATTGAGAATTCATGCTGTTTCATGCACAGCATAATTTTTCCACAGAGATCCTGTAGGAGATAAGCACAGCTACAGCCAAAATGTCATCTTTAAAAATTAGTTCTCTTTCCGGTTTAAAATAGAATAAAAATGGTTACAAAAGACTAACAGATGCTGCAATGATTGTAAATTGATATAGATGATGTGAGACCTGACATTTAATTTTCCTATTAAGATAGAGAGAAATAAAAAAAAAAAAAATCTCTTTTTTAGAAGAGTTGCAAGCAAGTCTTCAGGCATCCTGTCAACCATTTTCATCAAAATACATCTCAAGCTTGGTTTAGAATTAAGGTAGGTCACACGGGATCTTATTCCAATCCATTTGCAAAAAGTGTATTCTTTCATGTACCTATGACAGTAAAAATCAGGGTACAGAAGATGGGATATTTCCATTCTTCTTATTGTTCAACAGCATGTTCAAAGGATCTGTCAAGTATTTTTGCTGGATGTGCTTAATCCTAGAGCTTTCAGACACAGCTTGTTACCTTCTTTCCACTTCAACACAGTTTTGTCATGTATTTATGAGGCTGAGACTAAACTAGGTCTGCTTGGAAGAGGTAAAAACCTAACAAAAAAGATACTTTAACCTAGTTTAGTTAGGCTGAATTCTTGTTAACCAGTTCAAAGGTTTACGCTTTGTGTTTTAATAACCTGAGGCTGCACGGAGAAAAGCTACAGACAGCATGGTAGAAAAAGTCGGGCATGAAGTTTTGCTTGCAAATGATGCCAAATTTTTGCAAAGGTAAACATTCTCACAGATGAAGGTGCTGCAAGAAATGGTGGTTCAATGAAACAGAAGAGCAAGATATCAGGGCCACCGGTCTGAATGCAGATCAGATTATTGCTGACCCATGCTATGGTGACACGACTTCGTTTCTCTCTATCTGGCTTTGTTCAGGACATGGCTGTCTTTCATACCAGAAGAGCAACACTGATGTTGGCAGTTCCTGCTCGTTTTAGAAATCAAGCAGAGTAATTAATTGCAAGGAACAAGTCCCACCAGTCATAGAGAGGGAGGGATGTATCTCCAGCAACAAACCCTTCACTTTTTTTGGCATTTCTGCGTGCTGGAGGCATATTTGAGAATGGTCAGATTAGATTTAAGGGTGGAGCCAAAGGCTTCAGACCAATAGAAAGGCAGTGACTTGGAGATCTCTTGGCCACCAGAGAATCAAAGTTTCACTGGAAAGTGCTCCAAGATACCTTTGGGAAGGGGCTCTGGGAAGAAAATGGTAAAAAACCAGGGCCCAGAATTGAAGCTTTCAACTGTATGAAGCACTTCAGATTTAACAGCCTAGCATTTATTTAAACAATCTGAATTAAGACCCTAAGTACTTCACTTCCAAACTCTTAACACAAATTGGTGTGATGCAGTGTTATCTGTCTACCCTTACGTGCAAGTCAAGTACTACAGGGTGAGAACTGCAACCTCTTACACCTAGGGAAGACATCAATTAGGAGCATGCCTGAAGTTAATGATCCTTGAAGGCAAAGAAACGGTGTGCATACAACAAACAGGAGCAAGAAAAGATTCTCAGAAGGCCCAACAGAATCTATTATGTAAAAATTCAGGTTCGTAGGTGGTAACAGCACAACTGCATTTTTGTGCTGGTTAACAGTCTGTGAGTTAAAAGTAAAGAATTGTTTCATGTGTTCAATTTCTGCAGTTGTCCTGCATACAAGGGCACAAATAGAGCAGAAGAATATTCACGAGTCTAAGTAAAACCAGCATTACTACTTCCAACATTTTGCTTGATGATGTTTGCCTTATTTCACAAATAATTATATCACTTGTCATTTTAAACTCTGAAAGTACGAAAACTTAGATTTCTGAGCCCTCGCTTTTAAAAGCTGCAAATCCTTTCCTTCCCAATTTAAAAACCTGCACATGCCAGCGAAAAGCAAACATGCTTCTCTGTTAGATCACACTGCCATCATACACCATCAGAGATGTAGATATTCTGAATATAACACTAATGAAAATACTTGCACCACTGCACCAGGTGCCCTATATATTACTAGTTTTACAAAAAGTGTTGTGCCACTATTTTAGTATTTTATTGAAATAATTATGTATGATTTAAACTAGTTCCTGCTGGCTTTGGTATTATAAAAGATGCCTTTCTATGCCTATACTTGTCTGCAAAATTTTTTTCAAGAAGAGCTCATTTATAAGAATACAAGCACAGCATTGCTGTTTCTGATTCCCACTCTGCAGAGTTCTGGTTTACGTGTTTCTCCGTCCTGGTTGCTGAACATCCATCAAGGGTATCTAAGCATTCATAGGACGAGCGTGAAAAAAATCTCTTCAATGACAACTGAAATGTGCTACATTTACACCATTTTACAGAAAAACAAAAGAGTCCACTTTTTACTCAAGTTTTACTCTTTCCTTAAACTTTTCTGCAGTTTGTCAACCTAAGAACTTACAGGGATATAATAAAATAGAACTTCAGTTGTAGATGTCCAGGTGTTCTCCAAGCATCCTCCTTAAAATCATACTCTGGACTGCCTGAACAAACATGACCATCTGTATGAACTTCTGTGTGTTTACAGTTCAAACCCACAGAAATCACAGAATGGATATTTAAAAATCTACCTCATCTTCCCTACCTCAGAGCCATAAACTACATCCAGAAGTTGAGAGTTAAAAGAGCAGAAAAAAAAGACTCCTTCGACCTTTATGAGTTTACAAAAGTACCTTGACTTTAATCTTTTCATGCTCCGTGTCAAACATAGCCCTTTAAAAGAATTTCATACCACGCACTGCATTCAAAATTGCAAATATAAAGTATCTGATAACATTTAATGGCCTCTAGGTATAATCAGCATAAAACCAGCATAAAAGAGACTCAATATGAATATGAAATGTTTAAACCAAATGTGACGGAACCTCATGGGGAATTCTGCCACACATGCTGTCCTTTCTTCTAGGAGGTCCTTCAGCTGTCTACCTTCACTGTCCTTGTAGGGGGTACAGCAAAATGACATGGAAAAGAAATGAAATTTAAGCATCTGCACGCTGCAGCAGTGTTTAACCACTGCTTCAATGAAGTAAGCTTTCATCACTTCCTAGGAAAATAAAGTGACCCGTCCTTTAAGGAGAGCATTTTCTCTTTTGATCTGCATGTTACACTCATTTCGACTGGATTCCAAGTGTTAGTGTCTTTAGTACTTAGTTATAAAACTATCATATAAACAGCTAAAAATTCATGACACACACAAACCTCCACTCCAGTAATTTTATATTAGCAGCTGTATTCAGCTGTTAACAGATGATGAAAGATGTCAGGAACAGGTTCTAATGTACTACAAAATTTGCAGCAGCTAGTACCATATATCAGGTATATACTACCATGATATTTATCTATTATTTATACCCTATATACCATATCTGCCAAGGCAAAAGCGGGAGTACACAGTTGTCACTTCTGCATTTGTCCCAGTATAATATTAACTACCCGTGTAAACAACATGTAGGTATGATACGCAGGAAACCGCAAAGCTAAATTTGAGTAACTAAGAGCCTTCATCAAACATCTACATCTGCTGAAACAAGTTCTCCTACAAATTCATTTGGATTTGCCTTTTATCCTCAGTAGTAATCACCTGTGGTTTCATCTCTTACACCTAACATTCTAGACAAGCAAGATTTTTACACATCTTTAGTACGAGACAGCTTAAAACTCTTCTCTATGACATCAGTCACATTCGCAGTAGCACTGACCTGATGCAATCGTTTACTGCACAGCTGTTCTTGGCTATCGTTTTGGAGCCTGAATAAAGGAAAGACAAAAGCTTCCCTGCTCTCGTATTTGAGTGGTACCAGGGGCAAATGAAACTGCTGTTGTTTGGACCAAAAGAGTTCAAACCCCAGATGATGTTTTACAAACCCTCTGAACACTGAAAGAAGATCAAACCTAAAAGGGCTTACCTAGCTTAACTTAATAAAGAGCTGACAGCATTAAGATGTAGTCATTTCCACATCTTGGGATATGTTTTCAGTATGAGAATGCATTAAATAACAAAAAAACTCCAAAATTTCATTTTGCAGTTTTGAACCTGTGCCCAGTGTGTGCGAATTTTGGAAGAAAAAAAATTAATATCTTCCTGTCTTAACAATACCATGACCAAAAGAGCAAGGTATTACTAACTGAAAGTAATATGTAAAATCTTCACAATCCTGATCATTTTGTCTGTGTCAAAGCAAAGGCCACGAGATGAAACAAAAGGAATGAAGATGAAAGGTTCAACTCAAAAACCAAATTGTTCCAAGATTTTCAGATGGATAGAAAGATGCTACAAATCAGATAAACGGGATTCAAATGTAATTAATGGCTTCAGACCCTGTGATCCTTCTGATCTATGGACTCACATCTGATTTTGAAAAGGAGCTTTAGGTATGGTAGTTAATTTTAGAAGCTATACATAGACTGTTGGGTACCTGTACACTGGATTATTTTCATTTAGGAAAACTGTAGGTTTCACTATTAGCAGATTCATAACACTTCATAAATTTGTAGCCCAACTTCAGCACTGATAGTACTTCAGTGTTAGAGGGAAGCAAATTTAACCATAAGTAATGAAAGAAAAAATCCTTACCATTCCTCACCCTAATCATCCTCAGGATTACAGCACAGAGAATATTAGCATCTTGCTACATCAAAAAGGATAAAATACTTGAGGCACTTAGCCCGTTGGCAAATGATGCTTGGGGATTTCTAGATGAATGACTTGTATGTATGCTTACAGCCTTTTAGCAGAGTGCTCACTGTTTACTCTGGAACTAATCCAGGTCCATAAAACTAGTGATACATCAACATAACAGATGTGCTTAAGTGACTACGCATTATAAGGTGATTTCCTTTATTTACAAAAACTCAGTGATCAGTTTTAGGTTGATTTTGGCAATCCCAGTCTGTAACCCCTCAGCATCTACCATATTCATTACCATTAGTGGATTGGAAATCTCTAGTTCTAAGGACTTTCCAAAGTGTCTGGACTGATAAAAGTACTGGAGTTTGAGCATAAGGTTCTAGGTCTTGGCGTAAGTTTAAGTTAGCCCTATGATATCAGTATGTTGAAAACAGTTTAACTGGTGTTCATCTCATGCTCACAAAATGCTGGAAGGTAAATGCAGTAAATTAAAGAAACCTTCAGGATACACAGTGGAGCCCAAGGCAACGGTAGTGCTGCTCTCTAAAGGACCTACTCAGCAAATAAAATGCAAGCTCTGATTAGCAACTGTTAATGCATTTGGCTTTAGAGGCTTTCTTAAGAGGCCATTTTCATTATTATCTACTTTCCTAACGAATTTGTGACTTCCTGGTTGCTTGCAACTTAACTATGAATACTTGGAAGCTTTTGAAAGGAATATATATATTCCTTTCAAAAAAACCCCAAATTATAGATATATCTTGCTTCTCCTGCATTTGACTCCACCAGAACTCTTTCAGAGACTGGAGTATGAACTGCCACATGTTAAATACACACACAAAAATCTATTTTAAAATGCTTTTTCTTCTTTTTCTTTGATGCTCTCTATTGTGAAACTTTTATAACATTGATCATAGAGAACTTCTTTCCTCAAATCCAATAATATCATTGAACAGTGGAAGCTAGAACTTTAGGCTTGAGACTGAAATGTTCTCAAGAGTCTCACTGAATTTTTTTTTTTTTTGCCCTCGTTTGAAAGACGTCTGTATGATCTTCTGTCAAAACCAGCAAAGATTCTGAGCACACTTTTCATCACACTGAAGTTTATGGACTTGGCAGGGAAACAGGTCTCCAGAGGTTGCCCACAGAAGCTATAGGAGCCCCCTCCCTGGAAAGGCTCAAGGCCAGGTTGGACAGGGCTTTGAGCAGCCTGCTCTGGTGGGAGGTGTCCCTGCCCATGGCCAGAGGGTTGGACTAGATGATCTTGAAGGTCCCTTCCAACCCAAACCATTCTATGACATAGTTCTGCAACATTATACTAAAGTTATCTCAGCTTGAATTAATGTCCAAAAAACTTTAGGCAGAAACACTGCCGATTTCATTATGTGGAATAACAAGGCGTCAGATGGAGGCAAGTCTCCCATAAAACATATGGGATGGTTTGAGGTTTCACAGACTACTAGGCTGTCTTAACTAAAGGTAGGGCCAGAAGCTAAATTTTAAGTGTGATAAAACCTGAGGATACCTAAGCCCATAATGTAAATATATGCATTTTGAAGTGATGCATATTTGTATTAAATTGCCAAACTACATAGTTACTCTAAGTACAATATTCCTGAAATGCCTTCACAAAGCCAGCTGGAAACCTTGACATTTCATCCATATTGTTATTTATATACATATTTACTGCTGCCACCTGCTTGTAACTTGGCTCATATCATGAAGCAGTACATTTCCCTTGTTTCATTATACTTTGACATTTCACTGTAACTACATAGCTGCCCATTTCTCAGTTTCCAATTGCTCTGCAGCCGCTCCTGAATTATATTGGCTTAGTAATAGAATAAAGATCTTTCTCCACGGTAGTACTAGCCTCTTTTTATTTTTTCGTACCCAGATGGTACAAATCGCTGCTGGCACATGTAACAATTATAGCACAGCTTCTGCTGCTTAAATGAACCCCCATAAACCCCACAGAGTTAGATTAGATTAGGGAATTGGGAGGTGAGGAGGAGGTCTGGCCAGTGGTCTCAGCTGAGAGAGAGAAGTATGTGGTAGAGCCTGCGTGAGGCGAGTAGCGAGCACTCTTACAGTGAGCTGCCCAGCGAGCCTGTTCTAAGAAAGAAAGGAAAATTAGCTCGTACAGTTAATAAACCTAATCTCACAGTCAGCATCACAATTTTACTACTGTTCAAATAACTGGGTTATTTGAAGACCGCGTGATGTCTCTTAGAACTGACACTTTCCACGGAATAATGCTGGTGAACAGCAGTACCCAAGAGAAACTGGGAGCGATACTCCAATGTGCCTATGTTCTTGCTTCACTTAGACCAGCGAGTGAAGAACCAGCTCTCTGATATCTCTGAAGGAGGCTGATGACCACTGTCCATAACTTCAGACACTTAAAAATGCACACAAACTGCCAGTTCCTCCCTACATTTCTCTGAGTAGAAATATCAGCAACTGAGCACAGTTAATGGGATTAAAACTGAAGAGAGGAGTCCTGTGAGAACACCGAACTAAGCTAGTTTGGAGAAGGAGCAAAACTCACTCTGGGCCAAACTACTTGACAAACAAACACTGCTTCTGCGTTGTCAGTCCAAGCGTTTGTCATGAGCCATTTTGAATGTATAAAGGAAAACCACAGCATGCAAATCCTTACATGTGAAATCTTTTGTGACTTCAAAGTTATACTGCTTTAAATTTAATACAAGCTAGAACACAATGTAGCATACATGTTTGCACACACATAGATTAATTAATTTTTACGAATATCCTCTAGGCATCCACTATTTAAAAGATACTGAAATTGAGGGGCAACATCTATGAAAGTAGAATAATAAATAAAAATTACTGTTGAACTATGTACCTATGATATTTATATAGGTCATATGAAATAATTCCACTTGTTTCTAAGAAAGCACCACCTGCTCTACCTTTGCCTCAACTCTGTCCTGACCAGGAGAACAGAGAAGTCCTTTTGTGTACCTGAAAGACCTGCAGTCTTCACAACCACATCTCGGGACAGAATGACAAAAGCCAAAGACAATTCATTTCTCAAAGGGCACCAATTGTAAAACAAACCACGGAAAACTCAAGCAACTGGAGAAAAAAATAATCTTAAATTTGTGAACCTCATTTCTACTTTACCTGGGAATGAGCTAACCCATTCTCAGCACAAAGGGCAGGTTTCAAAAAACAGCTTAGTTGCTGATAAGGCCCTGGAATAGTAAACTTTTTTAATCATCAACAATCACAACTCTTCTGAAAATGTGGCTCTTTGTTTCGGTATCTAAATTTGGCTTTATGAAAACTGTTAAGGCAGATAAGAGGACTAACAGGGTACTGCCCATCTCACCAGCGCCAAAAGCTTCACACACAATTTTCCACGACGAAACTGGAATGAAAACCCGACACACCTCTGCCCAGATCTCTCAGGAAAAAACACAAATAGTTTGGAACCATTTACCCCAGGAAGGCAATAGGAACCTGTCTGTCAAACACACATAAGGCACGCCCTGCTGAGAGCAACAGGAACCCATCACACTCTGAATACGAATCCAAGCGTATGGAACGAAGCGACAATGCAACTGGAACGAACAGAAAATCAAAGTTGCTTCGTTTCTTTAATCAACCTCTCCAAAAGTAGGTCTAGCACAAATGAGGAATTTTTTTCCCTTGAAGTGTGGTTACAGCTTATGCCCTTCAGAGCAGCTGACACCATGCTCCCCCAGAGAACGCACCGAGCGCCGCCCCTGCGCTGGGATCCTCACTGGTCGGCCTGACTAATAGCAGTACTTCAAAACACCGAGAAAATTACATTAATCAAAATTAGCAACAGAAGCTTATTATTTTAGCCTTCTTCAGAAATGACCTGACCAGCAGAAAGCCTAACTCTTTTAATCTAAAAGAATTTACTTCTGTCTCTGAAGAGATGTTAAACACGTTTGTGATGACATCTACCTCTCCCCACCAGTTTGCTTTTGAACCAAAGAAGAATTAAAAGAAATTTATTCCCACAAGACTTTTCAAACATTGATTTGGGGACAGAGCTAAAAATTCTAAGTTTTCAAATGAAAGGCAGACTTTCCCTTCAGTGAAACTAGTTAAAATATCTATCTGGCTGAATAAAACACTGTTTTCCCCAAATCTCCTACATTCGGTTCCTGTTTATAGTACTGCATTGATGTGGCAACTAGGAGGCAGGGAGGAAAGCTACGATAAAACAGGTTCAAGACTTGGGAAGTACTCAGGATATCTGAGGAAGAACACTTAAGCAATACAATAGGAACTACTGTAATATCTGGAAATAATATTTTTTGAAGTTACTACTTGACTTGGGCTCTGAAATCTAATGGTGTTAGAAGAGGGTGTAGACCATTTAGCCTAGAGAGCAGACCAAAACGAAATATCACTACACTGAAAACATATTTTAATGAAACAATGTTCACTAGAATCTGGATGAGAAAAATTGTTCGTGGAGTACTCTGGTATCCCACACAGACAATACAACACATTGCTAACTCTAGAAAGAAATACTTTGAAATTTTGATTCAGATGCTCATTGTCCTGTTTGATTCATGGATGTGCCACTTTATTTGATGCCATATCAAATGTCTTCTAAGGAATTTAGTTCATGAGCCTTTTTTTTAAAACCTGGTTTAGTTATGCATAGTCTTGGCAAGTAGTTTGACTCATCTTCTCTCCTGTAATACTACACAGTTTTATGTTATCAAGGTCTGCTGTCCTCCCCACTACTTCTCACAAGTCATTTTAGCCATTCTCCGTACAACTTTTGCTCACATGAATATAGTTTTTCCTCAATCTATTTATCTTATAAAAAAAAGATCAAGCATTAGATAAATGGTAAGAGTTAGATTAGGAGAGAGAAGCAGCAAAAATAATATATGCACGGGAGAAATAAGAAGTAGCAGCAGTAAAAAAAAAGGAAAAAAAAAGATGAAATTTAAACACAGCATGGGAAAAATGCTATGTTCTAAGAAATAAAGACCTGAGAGAAAAGAAACACGTCGTACTGTCCCGGTCTCACTTACTGTGACTTTGCATTTCAACTAATTAAATACCATGGAGACACATGAATATATATGAACATAATTTTTTAATTCATTGATGAATGTGTTTCTGCTATTTACACTTATTAAAAAAAAAAGGAAATTTTGTAATGCAACTGTTCATCAGTTGCTAAACTTTACGGAGTAACATCGTTTTAAAAGAACAGTATCTTAGCTAATTATTTTAACTTATTTCCCACAAGTACTTTAAACTTAGCTCTGTAAAACCTAAGCTTGTGTATTTATCTTCGCTCCAGCATAGGCCCATACTTCTTATTTTAAACAAAAATTACAAGACAAGGATTTAAACTAAACTTGAGGAACAACTTAGTAAGTTAATTTATATAAAAAAATATCTATTTTCAAAGAAGCTATGTTCTTCCTACACTTCCCAAATAAGAATTATACAGTGGAAACAAAACTTATAAACTTGGTTTTAGTCCAAGAGAATCTTTCACACTGTAGCCTGACTGCCAAAAGCTGATGTGAAATTCTATAAAGGCAGCTCAGTAAAGCAAGGCCCATTTACATCTGTTACATGATCAACGTGGGTGCAATACATCTGTATGTAGGGGAGGGGAAAAGAACTCTTTTCTGTATGCAATAAAGGCTGCTAACATGCATTTTTGTAACCACCTCAGCCACTAGGAAAATTGTGTTGGATTAGTCAAACCTAAGAAAGACTTTTGTTGATAGTTCTTCATATTAACGATAGATGTATCAGAAAGCTCAAAAATAATCTCTCAGATTGAAAGAATACCAATCAAAATTCTCTTTTACTTGCAGAGCTAAGAAACCGCTAATAAAACAAAAGTAAGACTCTACATTATAAAAATAAAATACCAATACCAGCCTTAGAACATGAACACCGTCATTCAGTAACCAATTACGTAACGTGTGATAATGGTAACTTCTAGGAAGCATCAGACATTGGTCACCGAGCCCCTGCTCCTGACAAACCAATCTTGCCTTGACATACGTGCTCCTTATTTATTCAAGTTTGTCAGTACAACAACCATGTGGCATGTCTTCTATTAGCAACCAGGTCTTACAATCCCTATTGACAAGACGGACAACAATCCAGTCTCGTAAAAGATTCATGACACAACTTTGCACTCTCTACTGCTTGCTTTCTCATAAAACCAGTGCAAATCCCATCAAAAATTTAGCAGAACCCCTGCCTCATCTGTTTAGGCCTGAAGCTAGTTGCAGGGACAACTCATTAGGGACAAGCTCATTAAAACCAGCCCTGGAGCAAAAGCAGTTTGCGAGCCTCCTCATTTTTATTCACTTTCACCTAGCCAGTCGAGTTTCTTGTGCTTCCCAGATACGGAGCTTTTAATGATTTTGTACAATAAGCAAGGCTGTTCCCAGGCTTACGCTATGCCCAGGCTTCCACAAACGCAGTTCCTCCTGTACACCAAAGCTAACACAGCTCTGCTCATTGGCAAGGCTCAGATGGTTCTATACAAACAGGCAGTATCAGAAAAGCTAGTGGATTTTTTGCTGATTACACTAGGAAAAGGTATCTACGAGTAACAGCTATCAAACACGTGCTAAAATCCAAAGAGAAATCAAGAAGTACAGAAGCAAGGCTAGCGATTAACTCTACGCATGCTTGAGAACCCACTCGTGTAGGAGTGCATTTGGTATTTTTAGCAGTTGAGATACCTAAAATACCCAAGGGGAGGGAAAAAAAAACAAACCTGAAAATGGAGAAGAAAAAAAAGAAAAAAAAAAGGGGAAAAAAACCCAGCAAGGATTTCCTTTCTCCTTTGAGTCTGTGTCATAATAAATATTAAGTAAAGTAGTTTTTTCTTGTATGTTGTTTATCTTTTGTGTTGTTTCCTTAAGTCCCCAAGTGAAATGATCCTTACTGTCGCCAAGAGCACTAGCTGGGAAACCTTGCTAACACTTTCTAAATTAGATGCCTAAAGTTAGGCGCATTAGGAAGTAGCCTAATTTCAAATGCCTACCTTCAGCCAATAGAATGCTAAAACTATGGTTAGCAACAGCTCTGGAGGCTGGTGATCAAAATATCCCAGAGTGATTGCAAAAGTTTCTTACTGTTGCTTAACAGAGGAACATAAAGGTCCATGAAGAGCGAATTTCCACCCCAGACCTGTGACGACAAAGGCTCAGGAGTGCTGCGCCAGGATCTGTTTGGGACCCTGCATGCATGGGAGGAGGAAAGCCATTCTCAAAAGCCAGTTGTTGAAACTGGGGTTAGAAGAGCTTAATTCTAACCAACGTTACCGTCACATGCATGGCACAACTATTCAGATACAGATATACGCCCAGAGGATGTGTTCTACATCTGAGGAGCATCTTCATGAATTTGGGGTAGCAAAGACTGGTCTGGGCAAGAATCCTGTTCTAATCCTTCTACAGGTCATTCGTTGAAAATCAACCCAACTCTACTTGCCCAGTTAAGTCAAGAATGTAATCAACTGCCAGCGTGACGCAGCCCTTCAACTCACTCCACTTCCCGAGGAGTGCCCCTGAACTTCCATTTTTGCAAGCTTGTTGAATATTCAAATCTTGTATTTTCACCTTGCTTGCACTCTACACACAGTACTACATACAGAGCACATTCTTACTCTTGCCAAGTTCATTCTCTGCTCGTGATGGTGTGCAACGGTCTCATTCACCGAGCAAAGACAATCCCTCAAGGCAACACAGCAGTAAGGCCTACAGCATTTTTCAAAGTCAAAATTAAAAAAAAAATACTATTTTTGCTTTCTTTACTTTTGTACTCAGAGAGTCAAAAGTACTTTCTTAAGCTGTGCATTGGGTTTGTGTTGTGGGGTTTTAGTAGCAGGGAAGCAGCTACAGGGGTTGCTTCTAGAAGTGAGAAGCTTCTAGAAGCTTCCCCAGGCCCAAGTTAGACCTGCTGCTGCCCAGGGCCAAGCCAGTAGCAATGATGGTGGCGCCTCTGTGGTAACATATTTGCGAAGGGAAAATAAAAATCTGCTGGGAAACCCACAGCAGAGAGGAGTGGGATGTGGGAGAAAAAGCTACATGGACACCAAAGCCACTGGGGAGGGAGGTGGGGTGAGCAATTGAGTAAATTAATTATTTGGAACAACACCAGCCACAATGAGAATTTTAGGCACGACCTGTGACCTGTCCAAGACTATGAAAGTCTGCCATGCACAATTTTTCTAACAAAAAGATTACTGCCACAGAAAGCGCTGCGCCGATGTAATACCTGTGTGCCATCAGCACCTCAAGGAACACGGGGAAATTTGCAGGAAGTTAGCTTCGTGCAAAGATTGTTGCCGAATTGCTCGACATCCAGCATTACTTACTCCAGCATCAACACCAACTCCAGCCCAGACCAAGAGCTCTGGACACAGTTCTCAGCTGTAGGTTAAGCAAATCCATCTGGCTGCACTAAAATGAAGTAGCACCATTTAACGGGTAGTTGAAGGAACAACTTAGCAAGCAGGAGGAGAACAGTACCTTTTCCAATTGTTTTCCTGTTAGTGAAAATCAGACTGACTTTCCATTCAGCAGCCTTCAGCGGGAGCTTCAGCTTACTTTCTGGAGCACGAGGCACCCACATCACTAAAATCAAGTCTTAGTTGAGGATCATTATCAACCCGGTTTTACATCGTGCTTCCTCTGCTTCCTCGTGCGCCGGATGATACTGTATCATCAACACAAACCAAATAATGAAATTCAAGCTTCTTGAAAAATGAAGACTTAGGGAGCAAGCTATTTATTAAAAAAAAAAAGAACAAGCTTACAAAAAAAAACTTTATCAAATTTGCTAGCACAAAGTTTCAGCATTTCTGAAAAAAAAGCCTCATTTATTTAAAGCCTCATTTAAAAAGCCTCATTTATTTTTCTATTAGTCTCTTGTACCTCTACTACAAAAATTAACTTAAGGCTGAGAACCTACATGTCTCACGAAACTTTCTGCAGATACATAAACTTCAAAAAACACGGATTTGTAAAGAAAACAATGACAAAAAAAATACATTTGAAGAGAGAACGGCAACATTACTTTTCTCTTTTAATATCCAATAAATCTTATCATGAGAGAAGCTTAGCAACACGACTCCCGAAATTCAAATGCTTTAAAATATAACTAAGGACACATTTAATATTGCTAGCTTTTTTTTGTTAGACAAATATTGTTAAGCTTTATTTAAACTTTCTTATACCTTTCTAACATCTCAGGTGGAATTCTGCTTTTACATTTATGTATAAAATAAAAAAGAACTGGAACGCGACTAGTCACGACATGGCGCATTTAGTAAGGATATGAATGTATTATGTACGTCAGTTAACCGTGTGTGGAAAAACCTGAAAATATATGGCTAGGAAAAAGTTTAATTACTGCAATATTGAGTATTAATTGTATCGTATCAATAAAAGATGTAAACAGGTAATTTGGGTTAAGCTGAGGTACCTGCCATTAAGTATTGCTTCAAGTGGGCTTGCTGTATGGCACTAACATATTTACATATACTGTGAGTTCTCTTGCTGAGGATGCTGGAAGCGCAGGGTTGCTACTAGGCAGCGACGTAGCGCGGGTCCAACCAGGCACAAACGCAATGACTTCATCGAGCTTCATTACCAACACAACTTCCCCTTATTAAAAATTCCAAACAAACAGGTGCTTCACACTAGGCCTACTTCTAAAATTGCTTTCTTTTTTATTCCCAGGGATACATCAAGAGCTGAGGGAGAATTCATGCAGTATAGATCAGTCAGGCACTGACAGCACATCACACTCTGACAAGCTGCTTGGCTCTGTTTAAAGTCTAAGTTGGGCTTTGGCCCATCAAGGCCGTGGCTATTGAATTATTGACAGCCTCTCACTGTGGTGCAAAGGGAAAGGGGGCTATAGCCTCAGCTCGGTAAAGATGAAATGGAAACCCTCTCTGAAGCTTACTTTAGCACGTTAAAGGAGTTTTAATGGTCTTGTTTAAAATTCAGTAAGAGAATACATTAGACTGATTATATTCTCACCAGCTAAACAAAAAGTTTGGGATGTTGCGGAGATTCCATATGAGAAGAAAACTACGCCAAGTACAAATCTGATCTACACCAAGAAGCTGACTGACGTCTCAAACTCATTTCAAACCACCCAGCTTTACAAACTTAACAATTTTTCACCATTCTGTGTCCTTAATAGCACCTACAGGCAGGGGTTAACGATAACACAGAGGTTCATCAACCTAGAAGACAGGCTGGCTTTCATAATAGGGACTTCCTGCTGATGCCGTTAAATCCACCAGCTAACAGAATGGCCACTCCGAGTTTACAATCTCTCAACCACGTTAGTTGTGCATCTCTTCTCCTTTCTGGCTATCCAAAGTGCAATAAAGGGGTGCCAGTAAGTCACTGGCTACCCAACATCTGCTTTGTTTGTTTGTTCTTCTAACAGGACTGTTCTACAGAGTAAATCACTGTTCTTCCACAACCAGCTGATTAATATTACCAATTCTGATCTTCTTACATAATCTCTTTTCTTCTTCAAATTTATACCTGCCATGCTTTACTTGTATTTTAATAGCTGATGTCAGACAAGCAACAAGCAGAAAGTTCCATCCCAGGACTATAATTTTAAATACAATGAGACTCACATCAACTGTCGCATAGACACGTGGAAAATTATTCCACACAGACTTCTAAAGTGCATCCTAAAAGCTTCAAAGAATGAGTACGTTTTTCAAAAAGAGTTTAAATTGATGATCGGGGAGGGGGGAGGGGTGCTAAGCAATTTGTCTAATGTGACCCTATACTCATTTCTCCAGCATCACTTCCAATATGCTACCTCCTGTCAAATCAACAAAGAGAGCCTAACAGCACATCTAAATTTGTGTTCATTTGCCTTCTGCAGGATTATCTTTGCCACGTCAAGCATTATAAGTAAATCAAAGATGCTTCTCAGGGGCTGTAAGAGTAGGGCTAATCTCCAGACAAATATTTAGAAGGCAGCTTAGCCTGTTCTGGCTTTAATCGTTTCCAACTGATTTGACTTATTCTAATTACAGCCTTTATGTTATAAAAGCCATTTTTATGTTGCTGAGGAGCAGTTTCACTGCAAATACACGGAATTTTGCTGAGTTTCTGTTCCCATGTCGATTATGGAAATGGTACTCTACAGCTTTCCTCTAATTAGAAAAACACACTGCACAGAGCATCAACAATTTTTAACATTAATAACAGAGTGACACTGTCCTTTTGTGTGTCTTTAAATAATTTCTCAAAATATGACACCACAAAGCCACTGTATCCCACTTGGGTATCATACTAGGAGCAATTTTCACATTTTTGCATATTATATTTATTCAAATACAGAACAGCATCTTTGAAGAAGCTGTTCAGTAATTTAACCTAACATAATAATATAATTAAACTTCTGGATAGTTTATGGTGAGCTGCTTTCCAAGCCCGTGAACTTGCAGAATTCAAACACTCGTACACAAAGCAAATTAAACATACCCTTTGACAAATCAGACAGCAAGGTTATTTGTTGGTTTTTTGAATTTACTTACCATGCTATCATTTCCCATAACAAACAGACGGCTGAGATAATACAGTTTTGCTTTGCATCAACTCACAGACTTTTCTTGCTGTTTAATGGGAATCAAACTCTTACCCAAATGCTGTGGACAACAGAAATCAAGGCAGAGGAATGACAGAATATGTAGCATATGCCCTTTCCAACTTCCATACACTACTTAATGTTTCCCTTTAACAGAAAAGAACATTTCATTTATTGTCAAAGCTGATCCCAGAATAAAAGTAATGAGGAAATATAAATAAGGCATGTGATAATATGTATTATTTCTGCAATGACTATGTAACAAACAACTCTAAACACTGCTACCTTCCTATCTCTGTGATTAAAGAATCAACACCGATCTCTTGATATGATGAGTACAACAAATAGGAGATTAATGCACTAAAAATTTGTATGATTTTTTTACATACAGAAAAGCCAAAGATGGGTTGGTTCAGGTTGGACATGAGGAAGAAGTTCTTCCCCATGAGGGTGGGGAGACCCTGGCACAGGTTGCCCAGAGATGGGGTGGCAGCCCCATCCCTAGGAGTTTTTAAGGCCAGGCTGGATGGGGCTCTGGGCAGCCTGTTCTAGTGGGGGATGTCCCTGCCCATGGCAGGGGGTGGGAACTGAGTGATCTTTAAGGTTCCTTCCAACCCTGACAATTCTATCATTCTACGACTCTATGCTTTGGGAGACCAAACAGAAAGAAAGGACAACTCTCAAGCTTCTACGTTGGATATACGTGCTTAAAAAATATTCCTGTGTCACTTTTGATACTGTGACTGGTCAAATTAAGCTGCTGCAGTACAGAACGTATTTTGCATCTAAGAGGATACTAGGCTAGAAGAGACTTCCACAAAGTACTTACAACACAACTTCCAATAACGCTATTACACAATTGTGCCTGCTTCCATGATGATAAATAATGTGTCTAAGTCCCTCTGATGGCTCTGAAAAGTCTAGGCTTGTTGACACAATCCTGTTGGGCATCACCAAAACAATGTCCCCATTTGCTAAAATGAAAGGCATAAGTTATTCAGGCAACAATTTTAATTGCTTTATCATGATGGAGACTTGTTCTGTAACAGTTTATTTTACTTTTCTTTCCCTTTTTCTAAAAAAATCCCACCTGTACTATTAACAATTTTTGAATAGAAGATTTCAATTACCTTAGTAATGAATTCTTGGCTTTACGTTCAAGTTGCTTATCCTTTTTGTCCATAACTAGATTTCACATAGAATCATAGAACAATTCAAGTTGGAAAAGCCCCTTGGGATCATCAAGTCCAACCATTGACCCTACACTACAAGTTCACCCCTAAACCACATGACCCAACACCACATCTAAACGACACTTGAACACATCCAGGGATGGCGACTCAACCCCCTCCCTGGGCATTCTGTTCCAGGGTCTGACCACTCTTTCTGTGTAGAATTTCTTCCTAATGCCCAGCCTAAACCTGCCCTGTTGCAACTTGCCCTGGGTTCTGCACCTAATTGCCGTTGAGAAGACACCACCCCCAGCCTCTCTACAATGTCCTTTCAAGTAATTGTAGAGCATGATGAGATCCCCCCTCAGCCTCCTCTTCATCAAACTGAACAGACCCAGCTCCCTCAATCGCTCCTCATAAGGTCTGTTCTCCAGGCCCTTCACCAGCTTTGTTGCCCTCCTCTGCCCTCGCTCCAACACCTCGAGATCTCTCCTATACTGAGGTGCCCAAAACTGAACACAATACTCAAGGTGCAGCCTCACCAGTGCTGAGTACAGAGGGACAATCACCTCCCTTCTTCTGCTGGTCACAAAATTTCTAATACAAGCCAGGATGCTGTTGGCCTTCTTGGCCACCTGGGCACACTGCTGGCTCATATTCAGTTGACTGTCAATTAGAACGCTCAGGTCCTTGTACGGTTAGTAAAGAAAAGAAAGCAAAACTATATGATATTCCTTAAAAAAATCCTTTCTAGCATCCTATGCTGTTTCACCTACAGACATCTCAAGATGAATGTGTGTTCTGCGCATTTAGTAACCCTTTCTGGTTTTATTTTGAGTTTTGCACTGCTAGAAATAAGCCTAAGGAAGACAATGCAGGAAGCAGCCAGGAGCAGTAGGCTGTCATTTTTATGTTTCTGAAGCAGATATTGGTTTTAGATTTTTTAGAAAATCAAGGCAGCTGGTGGTGCGAATATTTTTTATACAATCTATGGTGTATACTATCACAGTAACGGAGTAAGTTATGTTGAGCTTCAGATACAGTCATTACTGAGACACACAATCTCCTGTGGGTGTTTCCCACAGTCCCGCGAGAAAAAGTCTCTCCTAGACTGAGTGTCAGCCAGGTAGTATATCAGGAATACCCAAGATGGAAATTAATTTTGGGGGTTTTTTTTTTGAAATCATGACAGTGCTCAGACGTCCTGTGTCTCTTCTTAGCACACTGCATGGATATACTGCAAGTATTTTTTTTTCTGAACCGCACATCCTCAGTGCATTGTCCATCTGTAGCACGTATAAAACACACAGTTTGTCACGTAGGTCTATTGTAAAAGCATTCGGTAACACAAAATTAAAAACATCGCTATTTATTTACTTGAAATATTGTTCCCTGGGCACATGTTACACGACTTCTCCAAAGACTGTGTTGGTTCTGTTTGCAAACCAGATTTATTTTGATTTAAATCAACATATTCCTATGTAAGGAATCCTGGCTATCTAAGAGACTTCTGTTCAGCCCATCACAGAAGCAAAACTCTACCAGTCTTACAGTTTAATGTCCAAATTACACCCCAAAGTCCTGCGATCTTTAGGTAGCCTTCAAAGGATGAGGCTAAAGAATAATCTTTAGCCACAAGTTTCACACCACCAAATCTCTAAAATTTCCCATGACCTAAATAGTAACCACAGAAGTTCCTCATAAAAGCAACAAAAATGATACAACGGAGAGCAACCCAAAACTAATTACCTTCTACTATTCTATATAAAGAAGCATATATATATATATATAATCCTGGAATCACTAAACCAAGTAACTTTTTCAAGGTATTGAAAAGACAGCAAGCATTTTCAGATGTGATTATCTCCCACTTTTACATCCAAGTGCAATCTGGTGTTTTCTATCACTGTAAAGAAAATAGGCTCATTGCTGTGAGGATATTGAGATCTTGATGCCTCTGTGAACAAATTATTAGCATAGCTATGCTGACTGTACAGACTCTTCTGTTTCCTTACACCGGTTCCTTCTGACACTAGTCAATCTGTCTAACATCTGACACTAGTCAATTTTGAGGAAGAATGCATGACCAAAGAACAAAAGATATGCTCTAAAATACCAGCACTGGGTTTGCTGCAATTTTACATTAACTTCCAACAACAACAAAAAAAAATCACATGAATTTTCTAGTTTTTAAACTACACCCTGAAATTCCAGTAAGAAAAATATCCTCAACACTTTCTAGAAGCTTCTCATGAAACTAAACAGTGTTTTAGCATAAATTGGTTACCAGAATACTGCCTTAGACTGTCAATGTTGCTTGCTTATATAGCTTTGGTTTTATTTTTGCATAAACCAACTTTCATAAGCAAAACATAGATAATTTCAGAAACAAAAAGAAAGAAATGGAGAATGCATCCAGTTCCATACCCCAACTTCTTTAGATGAAAAATAGATAAACTTTTAGTGCTATTAAAAAAAACCAAAAAACAAAAACCAAACCACAAAAGCCCACCTCAGACATTGTAACAGTTCTCCTATATTATAATTCATATGCTAAGAAGCTGGATGAGAAGCTTGAAGGTGGAGACTCCCTTTCCACAGCACTGGCCATTGTCCAAACACATCATCTTTGCCATTTAAGTATGGGCGGGCTTAGAATGTCCCACAGAGGACAGTGGAGGGTCCAAACGCAGTTCTGAGCTGTCCTGATTGGAATACAGACAGGATGCATTTTTAGATACTTTGTATGGTTACAGGCAACAATCCTGAAACTACTCAATCACTTCATCTTCTTTCCTTTCGTTAACAATGCCGTAGCTCCGCGATAAACTTCCAGAAAAAGGGACCATTTCCAAAATATAGTGCTGGTCTGGCAGCTTCTAGCAGCCTTGCTGACCTCTGCGGTGCCCTCTCACAGGTACTGACCCAAATCCGCGTATGAATATTAGCAGGAACAAGTCTGGGAATTTCCCTCAGGTTAAATTAACCCAAAGCAAATTGGTTAGCTTCGCCCAGGCGAGTTCCACGATTTGGGTCAATGAACAGCTGCACAAACACGGGTACAAGGAAGGGCAGGACTTCTTATTCCTTTGCAGTGTTATCTTATTTCCCCTGGGGATGTGGGTGAGGCACACAGACCTATTTTTCCATTCTCTGACAGAAGCAGCCTGTTACCCAAGGGAGTCATGGGAGGTTCAACAGAAGAGTCAATCAGCCTTTTGCCAATTGTCCGCTGCAGACTACAGACAGAAAAATTCCTAGAGATGCTTCAGTTCGCTGCACTTTTTAATACATGTTCAAAAAAGTGATAATTCTCTAGAAGTTGATTACAAAAATATGACAATATGAGTCAAAATATCAGCCTGAGTTACTCAGAGTCCTATCCTTTGTGGAGTCACTGAAGCCCAGCCTACTTCCCTGCTCCTAAATTGTACATGAAGAGTACACATCTGATTTTGCTAAAGCAAATGTTACAGCAGTGCTCATTGGACAGTGATTTTTAAAAGACTTTTCTCAGAAACAAGACTCTGAAAATATATGACAACCAGCTCCAATCAGGTACACTTAAGCCTGACCATTAAAGGCAAAAGAAGCACGAGGAACTCTAAAGGTCACTGTTCGATGTTGCACAGCTGTATCGGTTCATGATACTTCAGCACAACACAACTCAATTACACACTTCGAGACCAAACCGAATTTTCTCCTGCAGGAATTATCAAAGCAGGTCTGTTTTTCCCCCCTCTTACCAACTTTTACATTTTTATCCTAAAATCACAGACTAGGCAAACAGGCTGCTGCAATGGTATTTACACAGTCTCTGTGAAACAGGGAACTGCGCTTTGAAGGGACCAGACCATGATTCACTGCAAGACACACACCAGCACCACACATCTCGGCATCCCAGAGCGCCTACAACCCTAAATGGAGCTGTGGTTCCATTCACTGCAGTTCTGGACACACTGTAGGGCAGGTACATTCTGAAAATCACTGCAATCCTTGTTCCTTTCTCCTTGAAGCACCAGGGTTTTCCTTCCAGAGAGCGGGAGAGGAGGCCCACGTGCACTCTGTCTTTATCCCCACACAGATTCCCGTGTCCTGAGCATTCACTCAGAACTGGAAATCACTTCTAGCCACAACCTAAAGGTGCAATCCTACAGCACGGCGTGGGAGAAAGGCTGTGTCACATTAGACTAGGTAGGGCTTGGGAGACTTGGAAGATGACTTTGGAGTTGTTCAGCCTGGACAAAAGGAGGTCCAAGGGAGACCTTATAGAATCATAAAGGCTGGAAAGGACCTTAAGATCGTCAAGCCCAACCCATAGCCCTACACCACCCTGACACCAAACCATCTCTTCAAGTGCCACATCCAGCCGTTTCTTAAACACGTCCAGGGACGGTGACTCCACCACCTGCCTCAGAAACCCACTCCAATGCTTCACCACCCTTTCGGTGAAGCAGTTCTTCCTAATATCTAATCTAAACTTCCCCTGGTGCAACTTGAACCCGTTCCCTTTTGCCCTATTGCTGTTCATTTATCACTCTCTAGAACTCCCTGAAAGGAGGTTTTGTGAGGTGTTGCCATGGAACAAGTGGTAGGACAAGAGGAAATGGCCTCTCATTGCACCAGGGGAGGTTCAGACTGGATATTAGGAAAAACTCCTTCGCTGAAAGCACTGTCAAGCCCTGGAACAGGCTGCCCAGGGAAGTGGCGGAGTCACCATCCCCGGAGGGATTTAAAAGCCGTGCAGGGGAGGTGCTCAGGGACATGGCTTAGTGGCAGACCTGGGATCACTAGGTTTGTGGTTGGACTTCATATTAAAGATCTTTTCCAACTGAAACAATTCTATGATTCTACAAGAGAATAAAAATTCTACGGTGTCCAATTTTATAATTAATTCAAGGGTAAACTACAGCAAGCTGTTAATAAAATCTGAATCCCTTCAAATTTAATCCATATCTCTATTTTTTTCACTTTAACTAACATGACTAGTAGTCCTGTTCCTTCAGGGCAGTGATTTTGTACACTTCCATATATCCATACGGCCTTTTCACATTTCAGGGCCGCAATCACCGATTAGAAGCTGTTCTACTTTTCTGCTACAAACCTGCATTAACTCAAGTCCTCCAAAAGAGAAAGAGGGACAGAAAAGAAGTTTCAGAAACATAGTAAGTTTATTAATAGGACACAGAAATCTGCCTTCTTTATGAAGTTTAAAAAAACAAAAATAATGCTTTGTTCTATCACAATTAATAGCTTGCATGACAAAAAAAAATAGTTTTTGCCTGTGTAACTGTGGAAATTTAAAATTCCAGCTATTTCAGTAGCACTTGAGAAACATCAGAGCCTCCTTTCTCTGTGAAAATGGCCCAGAAGAATAGGAACTAAAAACTGGTATTCGGTTTCCTTTAAGAAAATGAATTGGCAGTATTTGACCTTACAAATATGGCAAATTTACTACTTAAACAAACAGAACAGACTTTAAAGTCTTGCATATTAAGCAGTCCTACAGCTCTGGAGGACAGATGCCCTGTCAGGCAGTAGTTTATAGCAACGTGTCCTGTGAAGAGACTACACACATTTTCTGTGCTGCTTCATCTTGTACCTTCAAAAATCATGAAAAACAATTCAGGAATAGTTACGAAAGGCTTTCTTTTTGCTTATGGCTTTAAAATACCGGAAGAAGCTCAGCAGCTTCTACATAATCGAATTTAGGCCTTTTTTGATGTTTAGTATTTGCCACATAAAGAAAAAATACAAATGAATATACAACAGAAAACAGTTTATACATTTGTCTTCCATTTCTGAGGAAAGAAGACAAATTCTCGGTGTCATTATTTCCTCATGCAGATTTGTGGGATACCTTTCCACAGTCATGTTAACAATGTGAAGCACGCTGTATAACTCAAGACAAAATGTAAGGACTAAAGGATAACAGAGATCCTCATCAAAATGTTTCCTGCAAAATGGGTTAAAGAATAGAATTCAGCTATGTCCTGGTTTCCCTAATGATCCAACTGCCTGCAACAAGGATTTAACACAAGAATATTGGGACCGGTGCACCTTATAACAGGGCTGGTTTTTCTATACAGTTCACAGCTCCAGACAACACACAACAGAAGCATATGAAATGAAAAATAAGAAACAGTGATTTTGGAGTGACCTGATTTAGACTACTGTTACTGCTTTATCTGCTTTTGCCAGTCAAATGAAAGGAGGCATAAACATTGGCACTAGGATTTTCCACACTTTGTACTTCTCTTTAAGGAGAAAAAAAAAAAAGAGCCTGAGCTTGAAAACAGCATTCTGACACAGAGCAAAATAACGTTCATTGTTTTCAGAGAATACGTGTGCTTGAACATGTATCAACACAATACATTCTAGACCAGTGACAAAATCAGAAACTATGACACATGTTTTCCCATTTCAGGATAGACAGATGCATTTATTTAGCCATGTGTACGGGTGTGTGTACTGCCTATAAAACAACCTCTCAACAATCTAACAGCAGAAAACTTGGTCCAGTTTTGTTTGTTCGTGTCTTGTAAGATCAAATTAAACATGGAACTGAGATTACAGGTGACATTTTTGAGGTTTCTGCATCTCTCAGTGGGATGAGTGGCCGAGGCTGAGCCAATACCTAACAAAAGTATGTGTTCTCCCACGTTTTAGCAGTCTGCCTCAAATCCTTAATGCATGTTAAAATATAGCTTGCTCACACTATTTACTCACAAAACTAAAATATATTTAGTAATGTGTTCCTGAAATACATCTTTATCAGCAAAATGAACCTCAAGACCAGAAAGAGATAAATAAGTTTAAATGATAACCACAGATAGTTAGGTAAACCAAGACATAGCTAGAGGTGCTGCCTCTTTTGTTCCTTGCTTCTCAATCAATCTACCAGTTAGAGAGAGGTACTTGTGAACTGCCAACTCCATATTTTTACCCTTGAACTAGCTATTGTGGCTTGGACGGCGACCTTAGTCACAGTCCCTGTAATATAAACACATGCTTAATATGTAGCCCACTAGTAGACTGTGAAGCCAAGAAATTGTGTTTAAGACATCAGGTATATGCACCGTATTCTTTAAAAATAACATTTATTCACTGTCCTCAACAAACACGCATCAGATTGCTGTTGGACACTTCTCAGATTAGGTGTCACTACAGAGGTATTTTATATCCATTACTATAGTCTCCTTCAAACAAATTAATTAATATAATTAAGAACTCTTTCAATAAAGTATAAAACAAGGCTAAAGTTTTTTAAAACACAACTTTTAAAAGGCAGAGAATGCAGGTTCCAGCGTGAAGATTCCATATCATACCAAAAAAATAATAAATGCTAACTAATCCTCAGTAACCTTTACAGGTGGGTCAAAATAAATAGTAAATACTTAGAAATTTTCACTCGGGCCCTTCATATTATTCCTCATTGTAACTAACGCTTGGAAAAGTTAACTCTTCATTATCACCCTTTCACTGGTGCTGTTCTCACTTGTAAATGTATTCCATTATCACTTCAAAAGTCTGACATCAGTTACCTGTCACTAGGATTGTAATTAAAGTAACGTTTAGAGAGAGCGGAGCCTACTTGCCTACTGATGCGGGGAGAAAATTCTCTGTAATTTTCACCGGGGTTACACGCATGTGCTGATAAAAGATGAGACCTGTTCCTTTCACTGTTTTGCTTTCATCCTTTCATCTTCGAGTATTCTGCTTCACGTCCTTTTTTTTTTGTTCTCTAATTTTAAAAACGCTCTTTGCGATGTTTTAAAAGGAATACCAAGCAGCGTTAAAATAGCGCTAGCAGCTGAACACTGTTATTAGATATAAGTGGCTCTAATGCATTAGGAGGTGTTGAGTTAATAGGAAAACAGCTTTGATTCACTAGCCTCTGTCTAACATGCCACTACAACAGGAGTAAAAAGGCAGTGGGCAACTCCCCTCTAATCACCTCCTGTTAGCTGCAACTATAGGCAAATTGCTAGTGAGGATTAAGTGGGGAGACTATCACAGGATCAGTGTCAAGCAGAAAAAAGACTCAATTTGTGAGCAATCATGACTCCCTAATCACTTCTCTAAGAGCTTTAGGGATTGCTAGCAGTAGTCTTTAGAAGCGTGGACACATCCTAAGCACCGACCTGCAGAGATAAGTAATCTCTTAACCATAAAATACATGATTATGTATACAACAGTTCAGCATATAGATAATAAAAACAAACGAAGGCTGAAAAAAGAAATCATTTGCGTTCACCAATCCTGTACATTCTTCACATTACTGAGGTGATGAGTTATGTGTGTCAATATTGTGACTGCAAACCCAGATAAGCTAAAACTTGCAGGGTTTGGAGGCAGTATTAGGGACAAATCAGTCAGTTACAACGTGGAGAAAATACCTGTAATTATTGCAATACTGTTCTACAGTGTTACAGAATTATTCCCTGTTAATTATTTTATTCCCAGTTACTTCAAGTTAAAAAACACACACAAAAATATCCAAACACCTACTATTTAATATGGAACCAATGTTATTGACTTTATTTTTTTTCTGTGTCCTAACCCTGCATTAGATTATAAAATTCAATAAAGACTACAAGCATCAGCTTTGTAACACCTGACAGATCTAAAATTGTTGAGGTCCAATGCTCAATAACCGATACTATTTTAGATATCACCTAGTTTTATTCTGCCTTTACAGTCTGAGTTGTAAGACAGTTGGCTCGGTAACTTGACCAAATATTACATTTCCTGCTATTGTTTTACACGACCCAATTCCTTAGTATCAGAAAATACAAAATAAACATTTGGCCACACTGAAAAAAAACCAAACAACCTACATTTCAGCATAAGACATTTTTCAAAGCTACTATTAAGACTAGCTAATTCTCAAAATAAGGCTTTACTTGACACAGGCACATCAGGCTATTGCTCACCGAGAGCAGATGAAAAACTATAGCATATGCAAATACTTAAGTATGTATCAGCATTGCAGAGGATCAGCTAAAAAGTCAAAAGCAAAATATTTATTTAAAAATAACATGTACTACCATTAATACTCTCCTTAGAAAAACAAGCTACTACAGTTTCAGAGGTTTTGTGGCACTGTATGTCAGTGTTCATGCATATCAAAACTTGCTATCTCTAACATGAATATAGGGAAGAAGAATAAAAAACAATTAGGGCTCAATAATCAATCAATTACAATTCCTTCTACTACTGTAGTGAAAACAAAATATTGGCAATAAAAATAAAGAAACAAACAAAACACAAAAGAACAGCTCCCAAAATTCCTATGAATCTCAAACTTGAACTGGAAACCATATCTTTATAATGACATCATAATCTACCATCCAGGATAAAACAGCTCCTTCCACTGCAAGGTAAGAATTCCTCATGAAGAGGAACTGCAAATTCAGAAGGATGACGTTGTGTGCCACAGAGAAAGGCCTCATCACATGGATTGTTATTAAAACACCATCAAGATACACTGAATACTGAGACTATGTTATAGCAGCTTCTTACAGGGTACATTATAAAGACTGAACAAGAGTACCTTAAGTTTATAAAATATTTCCTTTCGGATAAATACTTGGAGACAGACATGCCATATATATATCTGGAAGATATAGATATATGTGTGTGATTTGGACTTGATGATCCTTAGGGGTCCCTTCCAAGTTGAGGTATTCTAGGAGAGTATGACAAAATGTGCAGAATGCCTGTACGTATACCACGTTTGTACTAGGTAGGAAGTCTTTTGTCTTTCTTGTATCAATGCTTTTGAAACAGAAGACAAAATACAAATACACAAACTCAGAGCAAAGATTAAAATTAAAACCAGTTGCAGTGCATATGTTGTACAAATCCCAAATAGCTATATTATGCTCCTGGTTTCTTTATCACTTGTGAAGTATTGCACAGGTTAAAAAAAAAAAAACCACCTCATCTTACCTTCAGTAAAAGCACAAGAACACTGTGCTCCTTTCACAAAAGCTCATCAGCTCCTTTCACAAAATTATCAACTGTATGTGCACAAACATGAACACATACAAAAATTGCTTGGTCTTATATGTACCAATATTAAACTTTTAAAATTTTAATTAAGAAGTTTATATATTCTGAAATGTACCTGAGACACAAAATTCTAGGTACTTCACTGTGTTATATCATGAACTGACAAAAGCAAATTCCTTGATCCTGCTACAACAAATTGAAATAGTACAATACATTGCAGGGTACTATAACACAGCAATTTCATAAAATTCATCAAATCTAGGCACAAAATCAAGAAGGAAATCCTACCTCACAGGTTTCCTTTTTATAGACTGGACACATGACCTGGTCAGCGAATCAAAAGCGAGAACCCTGCAGTATCACACGCACGTGTAAACAGGATCAGCACTCCCTGTACCCCACTTGTGCTAAATCCTCCCCAGCTGGCATGAGACTCCCCCACCACAAACATCCACTGGCCTTAAAGAGTATTTTATCGCCATAAATCCACAAATATCACAAAACTTAACAATGATATATTTATGATCGCAAAGCAAAAACTATTTTCACTGAGTCTTGTAAAAGCTTTGTTATAAAAAAAAGGAAAAAAAACCCACAAAACAAACCCAAACCGCGAGCATTACCAACAAAAAACACACAGCTTCTCTAATTATCTACTATTAACTCCCATTTTCTACCAATTTGCCCCCTTTCTATGCAATCAAGGTTTGCAAAGGGCTGGTTTTAATTAGTTTGAATAACGAGAAACAATGTTTGTCAGCCATGCAGTGCAATACTCTCTCGAACTAACAGGCAGACACTGAAACACGTTTCTTGCCTTCTAGGTCAGCGTTAACTCTAGTTTTAGCAGTTGTAGCTAAAGGCAACTGTACTGTAATCAAGCATCACAGGGATGGTTTTGCTTTCTTCCCCCTTTTTTTTCCCTCCTCCTTGTTGCTGCTTCCTTGCAGAATCCCCTATTTTAATATACAAACTCACCCCACTGTGAAGCCCTTGCAGGGTTGGATAGCCACGAGAATGTTAGTGGCTAGTGGTTAGCTCCATGGGGAACAAAAAAATAAAAGAAGAAAAAGGAAAACGAGGAAGGGGGGAGAAAAAGCTTTTTTTGTTGTTTTTTTTTTAAAAAAAGGCAAAGCGTCAGGGGTATGTGTAAGAGAAGGGAAAAAGGATGGAAAATTAATAATCCAACAGGCAGGTTCCCTCAGTGTTATTAATCATGCTGCTTCTCACAAGCTAGAGAGGAGCTGAGATTTGCACATGGGAGGGGAGGGGAATGTACACTATTGGCCAACTAGCTCATTCCTATACATCTCAGCCAATCCCTCTTTTTTTTTTTTCTTTTTTTTTTCTTCTTCTTTCCCCTCCTCCCCTCCTCTCGCCTTAAGGTACAAATATATCTGAGAAGCAGTTACAAAACCCTGGAAGATGAAAAATCATGCTCCCAGGCTAGGCAATGCTTGGTCCAGTTAATGCACTATAAACTTTATTTGAGCTGACTTCTCATTTGATCCCCTTGTGACAGGGTCAGTGAACGGCAAGCAATTCCATCCCAAATCATGCCATAATCGAATTGCTGCCTATTTCCCGAACCTATAATGAAAAAGGCAACCGAAATAATGCAGGTAATGTTGGCAGCCTCCCCTTGCTGTCGTACATTATTACTGCCGATTGCTTGCCTCCATTTCCCCTGTACTCTAACAATGAATATATTTCACAGCTCACTTGCTTTACTGTGTGGGTGGTATGGCATAGACACCTACATGATATGAAAGAAAATCTAAAACAATAGGGTTTTGTTTCTGTGCACAGCACCTAACAGGCTGCTGCTAGGAAAGGCAATTTTGTCAAACCGCTACAGGAAAAAATAGAAGACTAGTGAGGCTTAAACAAGACTTTGGGTAAAAACACCGCCAACTTCTTTTTATCTATTTAACCCCAGCGTCACCTGACGATCTGCAGAATAACGCGAGCATTTATCAACAGCCCTCAAATAAAGTACATTATACAGCCCTTTCTGAAGGATTATTTTCAAGTTCGGGTTTCCTAAACGAAACACTTGAGAGACAGGAGGTATTTCGTTGCCAGTAGAAACATTCTGAAATATATGTAGAGGAACAGCCTGAAATACATCCCGAGAATTAGCTCCATCAGAAACAGGGAGAATCTCCACTAATTCACTGAATTACTACAACTGTTGGCGCAAAATTTGCAATTCCTTGTCTCCCTTATCCCCCTCCCTGTGAGGACAGCGGGGCACGTACCAGAGAAGGAGCTGCAGGATTCAGGGTACAGCCAGTCTCTTTGGCACTCCTGTCCACTAGCAACCCAGAGCGTGACTGCTTTTTAGAAACACAAAACAGGACTGTATAAAAGCAGGCAATAATAATGAGGTAATTACATTTTCAAATGACATAAATTAACCACAATTGTGAGGAATATTCCCTTTGATCCACCGCCGGATGGCATAAATATGGCTGTTTATATAACCCTTTACTTTGAATCTCACTTTAGAAGAGTTTGAAGCATGAAGCACGGCAAGCAAAGGCTTACATAATGAAAAAAAAATATATATATTTAATAAGGACAAGGCAATATTCCACTGCATTTCCCTCAAAAGCACATACAATGAGAACCAACCTGTGGAACAGACTACAGCAGCACCCCATGGAAAAACCCAACACTGACAGGCTTGAACCCTGTTCATCATCTCATACCAGGGCAAACCACAAACCCAATCCAAATCTAAAATTCAGCTCATTCTTTGTTCTGACCTATAAAGACATTTCAGGGCAAATAAACTAACTCATTTCATCATAAATCAGCATCTAATGCTTGGATCAAATTCTTTCTCGCCTCATGCACTGACATAAAAAGCAAAGCAACAATCTAAAACCATCACAGCTGGAACACAATGAGAATTCTGACGTATTATTTGAAATTACATTTCTATTACATTAGCACCTTTGGTAACATTTACAAGGCTAAACACTGTGGTGTAGAACTGTAGATTTAAATGAGCAGAGCTTTACTGCACTGAAGTGACTTTCAAAACACATGTTTTAATTTTATCTGGATTATAATTGTTAATGAAAGATGTTTTCATTAATTGGCCAGTACCCTCATTTCATTATCTCAGACAAGAGAAACAGGGACTCTAAGTAGGCATTGTAATTTTAAAGTAATGCAATCCCTCATCTGACTAGAATACAATATGAATATTTCACCATTTGAATGACTCTAATTTTTCACTTACTACTTAGACAGAACTGATCCAAGACAGCTTTCATTTTTTTTAAAAAAGATGCATGGGTTCAAAAGTGCATGCCAACATATGGACATAGAGTAATTCTTTAAAAACTCAGCACTGGAGGCTATGAAGAGCAGATATTATACAGAAAAAAAAGATCAATATGAAGAAAAAATTGTTCTAGATGTAATTGAAGTCATACATTTTTACACGACTTCTGCTATACACCCAATTACTGCTATTTATCAAACAGCAGACAACATTGAACCTGGCAGCATAAAAAACAAATTTTACTAAGTCAGGGGAAAAAAAAAAAGGAAAAAAATCATCAGAAAGGGAAGGAAAAAAGATACAAATAATAAATAATTCAATATTCCTGAGGAAAGCTCTTGCAGAAAAGGCCTGACTGATTCAAACATCAGATGTGAGGCTGACAAGAGATATATCGATTTAGACAATTCTATCATTATTATTCCAGCCTGAGTCCTTCAGAAAAGCTGTTCTCTTTGCTCCTGTTTTTATTGCTGTAACTACCAACCTTTTCTCTTATGCCTTCCTCTCTTTGAACTTGTATTCATTATGGCTTTAATCTCAGCCTAGCTATAAAATGATAAATAGAAATCCTACTCTCATTTATTTGAAATGTAAGGTCAGGAGTTTTTTTCTTTTTTAAGATACAATGCTGGAAAATATTTGCTTTATATACATGTGACTTTAATGCTTCCTTAAAATAGGTCAAGTGCTTCTTGAAGTTTCTAATTATAAGAACAAGTCTTCGACTTCAGGATTAAATACATGCAAGACGACAGCACTGTTTACCTCCAATTTAACTTTGCAAAACACAAACCTTTGCCAAACTTACCACTGACTGGTTGTAAGTTTACCTGAGATGTGTAGGTAAACTTCAGTAAATTAACCTAATTTTTCAGGTTGTTTTCCCTACCTAAACAGGGCTACACCAGTGTAGATGTTCTCAAAAAAAAAAAAAAATTTGAAAAAAAAAATCCTTGTAGGTCACTGCAAATCAGTAAAACGAAGCTGTGTAATTACTGGAAGAAAGCATTCCTCCATTAGGCATCTGCAAGCAGAACTACTTCTTTGCTGTTCGATGTGTTAATTACAACTAGATGGGACACGCCACAGAAAATTAACAGTCTTGCAAAGACATCAGAGGTAAACACACAAAACAGGAGCTGCTTAAGGGTCAGGAGAGCAAGTCAATTTTGAAGAAAGATAAAAAGAACTGTCATGTATATGATTGCTTATGAAAGAGAAGAGGGCAATCCTGCCTTGTTATCATCAGTTAATTAGGCACTACAGTCAGGCATGCATACACTGCAACATTTGCCATGGTAATCAAATGTATTATTCAAATGGGAAACGAAACAAAACAAAAGCAACTGCAACTCTGACAGGGAAGAATACAATCTGCCCACCCAAAGGTGCTGAATTAACTTTATGTAAGAGTTAAAAGGAAGCTCAGGCAGGTTCTGTTAACTTTCCCAGACACCACTGCCTTCTAATTCAGACTACAATGCCACTTGTAAATGAAAGAGTCTTTTCCAAATTTGATTCACACACAAGGTGATGACCTTTGCACACAAAGACAAGGGTAATGGAAAGCAATTGATAGTGCAGTAGGATCCTGTTATCTCTTTAATATAAATATGACAGTGAGACTAACAAACGCACTCTTGACAGAGAATGCTATCTCATGAGTCAAAAAAACCCAGCCAACAACACTTTCCCTGTCCCGAGCTAGAACGCAAGCAAAAATAAGACTAAGGACTGCTCTTCAAATGATGTGATGACACTATGTCATAACTACCCTTTCCATGTCACTAAGGCTAACACCACATTACTATAGAGCCATTTTTTTTCTCCAGTTTATACAAAATGGATACTTATTGTCTAATTTTTATTTGACTGGACAGAAGATGGTCAATACTAAGTGCAGTATAAAATATTAGTATATAAGCCAGGGAATGACAGCAAGCTACTGGTCTCCTATTTCTTAATATTCAACTTTTAAGCAACGTTAATTTTCAGATTATCTGCTTCCTTTACACATTTAAAGATCGGCAAGATAAATCCCACTGGACTTCTCTCCATTTGGCCAAGCTGCATGTCCCGAAAGCTGTGACTCAGTAAGCTGCATGATCCCTGCTGGGACGGAGGGAAGGAGGAGTAGGGCACGCAGCCTCAACTCAAGCTTGTAGAAGACCAGGAGGAGGCTGGGGAGAAGAGGTGAAGGCCAGCGAGTTGTCATCGCTCCTTGTCTCAACCAGTAAAAAGGTGAAGGACCTGGAGACCGGCAGATGCAGTTGGGCACAAGCGCCCTGAATTACCATTGCACGTTCCTTCTCTAAGGCTCCCGGCTCTTTCAAAACAAACGTGACAAAGGCACATCTGAAATGGTGATACTTGCCCAGCACTTCCTAATCCCCTGCCTCCTCCCTTTCCCGTCGCATGGCAGCAAACCGTTAAGGACAGGGTCTCCTCAAAGCAGCACAGTCACCACTGACTCCGATCTGTCAAGTCACAGTCTGGTAACTACAAAACAGGCTTCTCTTGGATGGAACGTTTTCTGTAGCTCGAGACCTACTTCTGGCAAGACTAGAATATACTTTCTCACATGCACGTTGCAGAACCCCCTCTGCAGTTCTTCAGACATCTTTCTTGCATGGTAACTCATATTTTGCCTAAACCCATCCAAATACAATAAAGAAAATCATCTTTTCTGAGTGCGCAGATACTGACCAACTTCAAAGATTAAATTACTATACAAATACCAGGAGAAAGAAGTAATAAAAATAGAAAATTATGTAGCAGAGCATTATCTATTATGCTAGTATTTTGAAGACAGCTGCCATCAAAAGACATATACATCCGCAGTGAAAATCAATGCAAACAAAATATATCTAACAAATCTGTATTATTTTTTTGAACGTCTCTCTTTTCCAATCCTTCCTTTTCCTGCACAATATTCTGTGTTTGACCATCTCGATCAAATATTACAGGAGAAAATAACATGATACAGAAGTCTCTTCTGATCAAATTAGTCTAACATGGATCAATATGAAACCTTAGTATATCTGCAATCTCAGAGTCTTCAGTGTCCAGGCATACAATAATGAGTGAGAAAGAAGTAATATCTGTTTCTTTGGCATGGAGATTTTCTTTTAGTCAGTCTGTCACTTCCCATTTCAGTTAACAATGTTGAACGCAGCTCATCCTTAGACAAACATTACAGCTCTGTAGAGTACAAAATGGGAGGAATTGTTTCAGAGTGAACTTTTAACACAAAAACAGATCTGCAAGAAATCCCACAAACTTCAGAAGGCAGAGCTACATAAATATGAAAATATAACACTATATACATATGCCTTATTTTCTATAATCCTTTTCAAACTGCTTAAAATTTGGTTTGGGGAAAAAAAAAACCAAAACAAACAAAAAACCCCCATGTAAATGAAACCTAACCAACAAAAAAAATCAACTTGAGGCAATTTGACTTTCCGGCCTTGCAGAGATGCCTTGTTCTTTCTCGTAATCAATGCAAATGTTAAGAGTGATCAGACAGAAAACCCAACTACTAAATTAGTTACACATGCATCTTGCTAATACAAACAGGTATGTTTTCATAACCTAGGGATGTGTATCTTGTGGTCAATACACAAAACATCTGGACTGATGAGTGGTGTGGGTATATACCAAACAGTATTCTGCAAAATTAAGTCAATTTATTCCTCTTTACCTTTTACTGCATTTACAACTGTCAAAATTATTTAGGTGGAATTTAAAGTGAGAATGAAGCAATTAATAACGACCTGAGATGGTTCACTGTGTGTGTTACCCAGTTTACATCCGCACTGCCTCCCGGTTCAGAGGCTCTCAGTGAAACCTCTGGGACTTTTGTCAAGGGTTAATAACGATACTCATCCTACAAAAGCTATTTCATATGTAAAGTGAGCAATGGCTACATATGGAACACCAGCCACCTTCCTGTCACACTAAAAATGTTTAAATACGTGAAATTCACTAAAAATATGTGTCCTTTCTTACTATTCAGCCTAGCCATGTCTTTTCATTTTTTAAAAAAGAAAACAAAATCAAAACCAGAACACCCTTTCACCTTTCATCCTAGAAAACAACTACATCTTTGATTGCCACATACCACATACTTCTCAGATATTGGTTTGTATCCACCTGAACCTTTTCCAATTTTCGCAGCTATGTGGATGCGTCTTATGCTACACATAATGAAGGAGCGAGGACATAGGATTCTCACCACTTAAAAAACCCATGTTGGTCTCTCTCTGATTACAATTTAATTCTCTCAGAGCCTTGGGCATCACTCTGCGGGTTGGGAGGCAGGATGGGCAGGGGCACAGCCTGCTCCCTCCCAGGTTACGGAGCCCTGCCCATGCTGTGTGAAATGAATTGGAAAGCAAATGGGAAGTATGAAAGTTAAATACATTATTTCTCCACAAAAGTAATTATTCCACCTATTAAATTCCATGAAGAAGTAAAAAGTTTATTATTTTTCTATAATTAAGAGTTTAGTATACTTTTTGTTCTAAAAAAAAAGTATTCAAAAAAACCCCAAAAATCAACTATTCGCTACCTTAGCTTTCCAATCAGAGTTGTTTTAAAAACTGAACATGAATTTTAAGAGCAATGTACAAAAATATTTCTATCTCAAATAGCTCAGAGTGATTTCCATTTATAACACTTTTTAGTCATAACGTAACTAACTTCGCAAATTGCCCTATCCCCACACAAGAGGAAATGTGCCTTGAGTGGCAGAACTCATTGATAGCATATACAAACACCTACAAATAAAACCAGATTTCCACATCTGCATAATTCACAAATATCAACTCAATCTCTTCATAATATCTTTAAAGCATAAAGCGAGAATTTTTAGATTACATGACACTTTAAAAGTTCAAATAGCACATATCTTCTTTCAAATTCCCAGTGTTGTAACGTTACTTACGGATTCACAAAAGAAAAACGGATTTTCAAGAAGAAGGGTCAACATGGCACTATAGCATTATTACAAGCAACTCAATTTAATATTTCAGCCTCTTAATTTTAAGATATTGTGGTTTTATCAATTTTCTCCCGCAGTTTAATTTGTTTGATTATTAGGCAAATACCATATCAAAGCAGTGAGACTAAAGAGAAATTTCACGCTCTTGAACTTCAGTAAGGAATGCCCACCAGCAAGAAAGTGAATACAATACAATCTCGAATTTCTAAGGCATGATCATCTCAGTCCCAAAGGAAGCAGGTAGGTGGTGCTTAGAAAAATACAGTTGTCTGGGAAAAGTAAGTGTATTATGAGAGGCTTTTATTTCACACGACTATTACTTCCTGATTATAATGATGTCACATGATTTTTTTTTCTACATCGGCAGGAAATACCAACACTTTGAGATTTTCACAGTCTCTCCGAATGTGTAAAATAAATTAAACATATAGAATTCTGCATTATCTTTCAATGGGATTGTGCTATGAATGAGTGTATATACGATTATAGTATTAGCTTTTCCTCTTTTGCATTTAGAACATTTTTCCCCTGCTCACACTGATAGGAAAAAAAAATAAAAGAAGTATCCTCAATCCACTAAAATAAATACTTCTGTTGTATTCTGTTGCTTCAACAATGAATAAAGCAACCATGCAGGTTTATAATATCAATTCACAGGGCTCTTTCTGCTTCAGTGAACTGTTACTGAAAGGTTCAGAACAAAGCTACAGGCAGATTGGACAAAGCTGCTGTAACAGGATTTACATTATACTCAAACTGATAAGACCACATCAGAGAACTGCTCAATCCTCAGTACCTTTGATTAGAAGAGCACAAGGACTGCGAGTATTTTGGTCCAGAGCAGCTGATCCCAGCATCTGTATTACACCTACCGGCTTAAATGTTCATCCAATCTGGCGTCAGCAGGGTACCCAGGAAAGCCACAGTGATGTTAAGCTCTTCTATGCACACAGTTGTGAAAAGAAACAAAGTCCTTCCCAACATTTTTTTGAGATCTAAACTAATTAAAATATTCTATAGTCAAATAATGAGTTGGCACTTTTGGGTGGAAGGAAGGAGACACCAACGAGGAAGAAAGATCATATCCCAAAGGCAGGCAAACGTTCTGCTTAATAAATAATTAAATTCCGCCAGGTGAAAGACACTGCCATGGATTTCTTACAAGCGAGGAGTTTCTTTGTGCAGACTTAGCTACTGTCACATTTCTGAACATGTTTCTGCTTCAAGTAGCTGCTACATTTCAACTTTTTCCTTCCCCTTCCCTTAACCACCTTCATCTTTGCAATCCACGCTGATTATGCCAAGCTACCCCAAATAAGCTTTTTGTTTCATCTTTGCTGCTGAACATCCAATAAACATTCAAATCCAAACCATTTGTGCACAACAATCAACTCGAGGCTTTAATTAAAGCAAGCACAAAAGAAAACAACACAGCATTTACAGAAGGCAACCCTGCTATCCTAGTGATTTAGTGATTACCTGCTACGAGGCTGATCCCTTAAAGTTCCTTGCCCAACGCAGCAGCTAATACAGGGGTTTTTGCATCACCAACACTAGCACACACTGATTACACCTTTCCTGGCAACAGATGCCGCATCGTCCACCACACTCCAGCCTTTTTGACTTAAACCACGCTAATGCTTGAGAGCAATAATTCAAAAATAAGCACGGCAATTAAAATGCACACTGCTTTCTATGTCAGAAGCACAATGGCTGAACTCACCGGGGAGGCAGGATAGAAACTGCTCAGCTCCAAGTCTCTCAATTGATTTCTGCTGCTACGAGGGCTGTTTGCCTGAGCGTTTTGCACTGCACTGGTGTGATCGGTCACAAGTTTTGGGCTCTTATTACCTCAAGCAAACCTCGGCTTTTGGAAGCATATTTTCTTCCCAGAATGAGACAAAACCTGAAACAGAACTGACTTGTGATATACTAAACTTCTGACTCAGCAAGACAAAAAGCAAACAAAAGAAACATCTTTACTGGTGTTCATAAGAATAAAGCGTTGATAGTGACTTTGCTTATTGGAATGGAAAAAACCCCATAACCAACCAAAGGAAAATCAAGCCATCAAAAGCACTAAACTTCATTAATTTTAACACCTCACTAAAAAATATACCCCATCACCCCAAATTAAGCTGGCTACGTAGTGGAATATTTACAGAAGTCTGGAATCGCTTGATTAAACAGTGTACTATTCACCTACGATGAATATCTTGAGTCATAAGGGGAAAAAAATGCATTTTTAAGAGTATGATAGTCATAAATGATGTCACTGTGTATCAAAATTGATGGATTCCTAGGGCTTGGTTCCAAAGAGAAGAAGTGTGCTCTTAAACGGGCAGGGAGCTGCTCCTGCTTCTGAGCAAGGGCTCAGACAGGCACACAGGTTCTGAGCAACTTCCACTTCAGCTGCAAACTTTGCTTTGGCTGTATGTTCTTTGGCAGCACCTGGTGGAATTTGGATAAAACTACAATAATAATGTAAAAGTTCCTACAGCTCTAGGACTTTTTGTCTAAATGCTTCTGATGAAGTTACTTCTTAAGCTATTCAAGAAGCACTCACCTCAACTTCACATGAAAATAGACAATTTCATGGTTTTTATCACATATCAGTGACTGTTTGCAATATCAAATAGCACACTGTAACCACCTTATCTAAGTTTCGTCTTGAGATTAGCAGTCATCTTGTTTTTCACTATTCTAGTGAAAAAAAAGCCATTAAAAATTTTTTAAATGCCATCTATTTAATACAACTTAGAGTAAAAAAAAAAAGATTTTATGCCTATAATAAATTTTGCAGCAACATATGGAGTAAACTGACATCTCTACTGAAAAAAATACAATAAAACAACAAACATGTTTTGGAGAAAGTATCTGACCCTATTTTGTACTTGTCACTGTCAATGACTGGTAAAAACCTTTTCAATTCGGTCATTAGCGGAGAGCAATCATTCCAACTAAACCGAGAACTAGCAGGTAATTAGATATTATCTGCTCGTGGTGCAGAGCTTCTAAAATTATAATGTCCTATCAAAAAGTATTCACATGGGGTTGAAGGAGGCTTCTCAAAGTAATACTATAGGAAGTATTTAGCATAATATGAGCCAATTGCTGTCAAATTAGTCTCGTTTGAAATACTGTAATTAACAGAAGGGAGCCTAACATACTTATCACAGTGAGCCACTTGTATTCAAATCATGCTGAAGAGTTGTGAGTCTCAGAAACATTTTTTCTTACTTTTTTTATTTGCTTTTCTGCTGCCAAAGCACTAAACCCCAGCAGCATTGTACCCCAATAATAACCTTCAAAAAGCATTTGTGATTCAGTGTTTTTTTCCCCTCTTTATACAGTCTAGGAATAAAGTAATGAAGAAAACTACTTACACAGGTGAGACTATCCTTTATGGAAGACTTTCAACATAATAAAATTTATGTTAATAAAAACAAAAAAAATTGTACTGATGACTAATATTTTTTTGTACCAATCTCTTCTATCTTAAAAAACCCCCTGGATTCTTACATATGTAAGTGCACTGTCCCCTTTGTAATTTGGCTTTGAGATGTCAAACACTTTTTTCAAGCAGTGTTCAGAAGAATGAAAAGTACTTTACAGAAGCATGAAATTACTTTAGAGCCACATGTTCTCAACTACCTCGCAGACTACTGCTCATCATTCTAGTCAATCTTTGATATATTCATTTGGCAAACAGATATTACTGTATGCTGAAAGATAATCCAACAGGTTACCAAAGTATCACCGTGATGCAGAGCTTTCTGGCAAGCACAGACCTAATACTATCCATTTAAAATTAGGACTTAAATGTTAAACTACAGGACCACTTATATTTTCTCCGGTGCCTTTCCCTATACAGCACGTTACAGACATTAAGAAACTGAACCTCACAAAACCTGGGAAGTCTGAAGAAGGGTGTATGAGCTAAACCACTATTTAGATGGAGGCATACCAGGACAACCTGCTTTGGAGAAAAAATTAAGGGAAGAACTTGCATCCTATTGAAAAAATTCACAAGTTACACTTTTAGGGTCACAGTGTTTCATAACCAAAAGCAGGTGTGACTTCAGCAACCTGTCAGTAACTAATAGCCTCAGATAAACCTTTGTTGCCAGTTTTCTACTCCATTAGAAAGCTTGCAAAGCTATCCTTAACATTAGATGCTTTAATGAATCAAGACAAGGCCAGACTAATTTCAGATTTGGGAGCTTGTACTGTGTGACCCCCTCCGAAATAAACCCTGCACAGGCTCACAACACCACTGAGGATACAGTCCAATTTGCACAACTGCACTTTTCCACGTTTCTGATATCAGAAGAAGATATCGTTTTACATTCTGTAACTCAGAATCTTGCACATCCGAGGTAAACAAAATTTTCAGCAAACAGTTTTAGGCTTTTTTTGTTCTCAGGTCAACTACCTTAAGAAAAGGGTTTTTTTCTAACTTTTCAGTGGCTTTATGACCTCTTTCTCTTTTAATAAACAAGACTGGTGCAACTGAGATCGTGCATATCTTTTGTTTACTTTAGATCTGCTGTCAGGAAAAGGGAGAAAGGTAGTAGACAAAAGGTCCAGCAACTGGAGTTCAAGATTCAATTTCATTAAATGCATTTACTTGAAGGCTCTAAAAGCCATGTTATAGTTTAATCTTCCCCAAACCATTCGGTTTCTACTAGATTTAGCACTTTTGTCCCTTTGTATTCACAGACTTCACATAGCTTCTCCCAGGCTGGCAGGCCAACATATTAGAAATAAAATGCAATTCTGGTATCTGACACTTCAATTTAGCTTCTTCAGTAGCAAAGATCATCAACTGCGCTGCTTTCTCCCATGACAGAAGATCACCTAAATATCACTTAACTGATGTGAGCTCTGTTGGTAATGCATACACTGTCTCCCCACTACATTACCACCATGCTGCCTAGAACAAAAATCAATTTTTAATTGACTGGATTATTTGAGGAATGTGGCCCAGCCGCTGCGCACTGCTGATAGATTCTCCTAGTTTTCCTGTCAGCAAAGACTGTAAAATTTCAAGCATCTTCGATACAGTAATTCAAGGATTTATCCAGAAGCTGTATGAACAGAACAACATCGCAGTTTTTTCAGTACTACGCCTCCATTATTCTCTTTCCTGGGTAGCAAAGTAAGGTCTCTAAACCACAGGGCAAATGCAAAAAAAACAGCGACATAGGAAATTTGAGGGGATTTTCAATGAAATGAAAATTATGCAGAGGATGCAAATGGATAATGAAAACAGAAGGCTACACGGAGGACTACAGTGGACTAGAAAAATTCCTTTTAAGTTTGGCACTAAAAGTATGCCAGTGGATTATATTGTACAGCAGCAAATCTGCACGATCCAAGAACAATACGCAATACCTGGCCCCAGCAGCAATGGAAGTACAATTTCTCAGCTACGAACCATTACTGGTTTTTTTCAGTTATCATTACTGCCTTGAGAAATAAAACCCAAGCAGTTAAAGCAAAAGGTTGACATTAAAAAGAAACATTAGACAAATGAAAATACAGAGGTGAGTGTGTATGAAACACTCGACACTTTATCACTAAATATTGAAGTAAGCAATTTTAGGAAACCCAGTGCAAGGTACTCATTGACTATTTTGTACAGAGAGTGTAAAGGTTTCTACCACTTCAAGGAGTTTTCTGACAGGTTAGGTGCATAATTTTACTAACTTTTATCTCTCCCTTCCTTACCGCTCAGAAATGAAAAAGAAAAAACACTGGCACTGATCTACTGAGCAGAAAATTCTAGCCTCGTACTGCAACCCTTTCCAGCATATTCAAGCGCAACATTCTGCACCACTTTAATGGACTCATTCTGATCAGTGTCAAAAATCAACACCGTTCCAGAAATTACAAATTTAAGACACTGATATCTTGCCTGTAAAGATACACACAAAGAGACATTTGGCTTCTAGTCCAAAACACGTATTTTTTTCTTGCACTGCAGGCACTAGAGCTTTGCTAAGTGCCCGACAGGATGTTATTTTTTCAGGTTCTCTGTGCATCACCTCATCAAAGTACCAACATTACCGGCATTTTCTAGTAACGTTACTGGCACTTGAAGCCATCGCCTGCTGGACCGCGCTCAGCCAGGGCAGCTGTGTTGCGTGCAGCCAGCCCCTGACCCCCCGCACGCCCTGGGGGAGCACCCGCTGCCCTGCCAGCCACTGTCGCTTCTCTTACAGCCGCGGTGCTGGCTTCCACCAGCCTGAAATGTTGGCAAAAGCACATAGCCTCAGAGGTTGCCCTGCTGACTCGGAGGCTGTTACGACTCTCCCATCACTGCTCCCAGATCTCTACGTTGTTGGGTGACCTGCAGTGCACATCTGAGCGAATGAGGGATGGTCCTGTTTCCACTCAATAAGCCAAAACGCATGCTGCAGAGGGGGTTTCAAGTTGGCTTTATGAAAGCTGGAGGAAGACAAAAGTTCAACTCACAAAATAAGAAAATACCTGATTTAGGTTAGACCTATCAATAACAAAGTGAGCCTGTCGAAGTTTCTACCAGATCAGCACCCTGTACCCTGTTAGCATGGCATTGCTGACCGAGTCCTAAACTTCCTGCATCATCAAACCATACCCACATATTTGCTGCCAAAAATAGATTCTGGAACTTGCTATTCACAGCAAACTCTCCTCTTCCACTTTAACAAAAACCCATGAACTGTTTTTTCAGAGCTCTATTCGCTTTCAAGCTGCTCCGTAAGCTCCATAAGTAGGTAAGAACAAAGAAAACATTTCAACTGATTTTCTTGTTTGTTTTAGTTCCTGGTGATTCATGGCACTAACATACTCAAAGCTTAGCCAGATGTCAGATAAAAACAAGCCACCTTTAAATATGCAAAACAGTCTAGGTCTCAGAATATTTCAGTAACTGCCAATCATTATTCCAAAAGAAGTGGGTATTTAAAACAAAACTTGAGCTTTGAAACAGGAGAAAATGATTACAATTACTTTAGGATATCAGTTAAAAATCTGAGCAGACCCTTTCACTTTATCTTTCGGATTCAGGAACATGTTTATGGTCCAGGTTGAAATGTACATTTCATATACTACTGGTGTCCACTTCCAAAATGATTCTGTCTTCATCCAAATGCTCTTCAACAGCTACAGCCCTAAAAACATTCTGGCTACAATGACTCTGATAGGGAGGTGCATATAAAGCACTTGCATAAAATATTAATATTCTTTACAGCTAACAACATAACCTAAGATGCTACAATAAAGTGTCACCGAATCCTCCCTCACCAAACCTTAATACTTTCTCCCCCAGATGAGCACGATTACCCCAAATGAAGAAACAAGAATTTAACTAGTAGCCAATAACAAAGCTATTATTGTGCTTATTGCCATAAGTTTCATAGAGGAGGAAAACAAAGTTTTAGATCAGGAAAGATGTGTCCATCACTGAACCACAATGCAGTGACTAACAGCACTGTGTCTTTGTTAAAATACAACCAGACTTCAGTATTTTTTGTTGTTACCTATGCAGGATTTCACCCCAAAAGGTGTCAGTGGCTTTTCAGCTACCGAAAGCCAATAATAAATAACCCACGGTTTTGGTCAACTGTCTTCTACTTTTTTAATTTTTCCTTGATTCTTTCTAAAGCATCTTTTATTTTACTTTTTCTGGACTCTTTTGAGGATTACAGGATACGACTGCAAAGCTGTCTCTCTTAGTGCTTCAATATCCTAGATGTCGCAGAGAAAACTTTGAAAATATTTGTTTCAGCTATTAAGAGAGTCTACTGTGCAACTTCTCAGCTGCATGTTCTTGTTCTTTGCATTATGTATTAAACTCACTTCTATTATACAGTTTTCCAAAATGCCATTTCAAACAACTAATGATGGAAAACAGGATCTGCCTCCGGCTTTTTAGCTCACACACAGATTTCCTTTGACCTGTTTTACTTGCTTCCTATTTCACTGTTTCTGATAACAACTTTATGTCCATCCTTGGTTTACAGAGTTTTAAATCTTTCATCACATTCCGAATATGTTTTCCTTTCAGTACAGCCCCTAACAGAAGCACAGTTCTCCTCCCATCCACCTTACTGCTTTACACTACAAACCCTTGTGAATTTAGTTTAGGTGTATATTCACTGGTAAAAGATTTTAGCATAACTCAGGCATTTGTTCTTCTCTATTTCAAATATTCACGTAATAATGTTAGTCTCTTCATCTGATGAATGCTAAGTACAGGACAATGTGCAGATAGGTAATTTTACCCACAGCAAAACAAAATAATTTCCAAAAAGCCATCGCTTACTGCAGCTCTTTGTTGCTATTTCAGAAATGCATTTGTCCCTTGGATATATTCAGAAAGCATTCTACAACTCTTACAAATATATCTTTTTAATACAGTACCACATAATTCTTCAATGCTACACAGAGATGAAGTGCAAATGTTTTATCTATCCCCAAAACAAAGGTAACAAGCCTTTTTCTTTGCTTTTTTTTGGTGCACGCTTTAAGCATTTACCTTAATGAGCTTTGTTTCTTTGTATCTCTGGAGATTAGTATTCTGCCCGACAAAACAATTTATTGCCCAAAATGTTACTACTGCTGATAAAATCTTAGCTTCTCCAATACTTCTGGCTTGACAGCTAATACCCTAATGTTTCATTTACAGCTGAACAAAGCAGCTTATCTCTACTAAAAGGGGAATTAGTTAGTAGTAAGAAATAATTTCAATCATCTGTTCTGCTTCCAAAGTGAAGTGATGTCTTGCACATTCTCGCTTCTATCTGATGACAGGTGTGTTGCAGTTCCTGGAATACAGAAGAGGTCTGTCACACAAGCTTTGTAATTCCCACAATGCAGCTACATGGATTAGGGAAGAGTCAGGTCTTGGCTGTCAAGGCGTCTGCAATCAGCAGCATGTGGCAGTCAGCACTTTTACTTCACAGATAGGGCATGGGCTGAAGGGGAAAAAAATCAGTTCTGATCAATAAATGGCTTCACTTTGTATCTGCAACTCTCTGTAATATTCCAGCATGTACATGTGAAAACCCCTATCAATATCCAAAGAGATTTTGTTGATGAAATCGTACTTTAAGGCAGGTGCTTTGCAAAAATGCCTTTATCACCTTTCTATGTAGCTATCTGTTTATATCTCCAGGAATTACAATCTACTAGGATTTTACCTACATATTATACGCATCAAATCAGTTGTGGAATTTTTATCAAGAGCAGTTGATGCGTACTTGGAAATGTCTATGGTAAAGGACACAGGCTGATTTTTGCCTGATATCTGAATGACCTTCTTATCCCAACACCATTTTTTAATGTTGTTACAGAATGAGGTCACCTGAATACTTCAGGGGAAGCACCATAACATTTGCCCACTCTGTTATTTTCTCTGTATGGCTTCTCTGCACTAATATTCTTTGTAAGTAGTCACCTACTTTGTGCTGAGTTTAAAAGAACCACAGAGGTAATTAGAACTACATTGCCATATTTGAGCTCTCTAATATTTGGTTTAACTGGGCACAACAATTCATGACAGAAGAAGAATTAATAGCTAATACTTTTTCAATTCAGTATCAGCTTTATCAGAAAAAATGAAGCTATGGATTTCAAGTCACACTGGTAGTAAAAGCTGTGGTAGAGGTGAAAGGTGCATTAGATTAATTACATCAATTCCAGGGAATAATCAAAAATGGAAGTAATCCTTCAGAATTAACTGGAAAGATGTTACATGGCAATATGATGTTAATTTCAATTTGTACATATGTGTTTTCCACGTAGTCAGCAATAGATACCACTGATTTCCTCCACCTTGATATTCAAAGATACGTATTACACACACGTGAACTTGTGTTAACACTGCAAAATGCCCCTAACTGTGTGTGGATGAGCTAGGAAAGACAGAGCAATGGTTTGAAGCATCACACAATAAAACAAAATTTCAAGGATTACAGCACTGTGGTTTTGATCTCTACCTTCTCAGAAATTTAAAAAATGAGATGCTCCAATGGCGCGAGAATTGTCAGAACTTAAAGGGGCAGACCACTGATTGCCAAGTCCTACAGTTCTTGGGTTTTTTTAAAGGCAATGGAAATTATAACTTATCTATTTGATAGGAAATCAGCCAGATAGACAACAGTGTGCTCAGAAAACACGCATCTTATTTTTTGCTTATGCAATAATACTGAACTAACTAGGTACAATAAAGAGGCACTGTCATTCTGCAATCCTGCTGTTAAAAAATCCAGAACTTGAAATCCGTCATACCTTAGTGGAGTTGCAAAGGATTTGAAGTTAATTCTGCATTTCTTTCTGAGATTCTTTTTAATTCTATCTCACATCCTCACTTTTCCATCACAACTGTCATCTACCTGTTTAAAAATTAAGTTATAATATACTTTACACAGTTACACTAATGCTGATGCCCAGCATTTGTCATCTGACGCAGAGTATCAAACTGGATCTTTCTGCAAGTTGCATTTCACTGACCACTTTCATAGAATCCTAGAATGGCCTAGGCTGGAAGGGACCTTAGAGATCGTTTTAATCCAGCCTCCCCGTCGCCAGGGACGCCACCTCTCGACTAGATCAGGCAACACATGGGGACTGAACAGGAGTCAAACCCGCGACCTTGGCGTCGTTAGCGCCACGCTCAACTGACTGAGCTAAGAGGCCCCCACTTTACCTGCAGTTACATGCTCTTTCCCAGCTCTAAATTGATGCTAGGCCACCTTAGCATTTTTTGTACTCCTCTAATAGTCCAGGAATTTAATCGAACTTTCTTTGGCTGAAAGCTCAGTTTATTCCTCTGCTGTCAGGGGTTACTTTATTCTATTACTGTTTGCCTTATGTTGGTTATAAAAAGCCTGAATCAGTTAAGCAGCCATTTTTACTGAGGGATGTATTTCTCAAAAAACAAAAAAAGTGATATTAGAGGATAATATTATATGGTGATTTACTCAAAAAGCCATCTAATAAAACCTGAAGTTACACATTATATTGAGTTTAAATATGGAAATTTAGGTGCTGCACCACATGGCTAATTCAGCATGACTGTCCAAGGGAAAGTCAGGATTAATCAAAAGGTTGCGATCAGAGATGAAGTAACAATCATTTTACAGGCATTTATCAGAAAACCCAATAATATTCAGTTAAATGATGGTAAAATCCAGAAATATGGATTATTTCACTTATCACTATACTACAACTGCCTCACAGATTCAAGTATTTTCTGTAAAAGGAACATGTAAACACAACAGTTCAAAGAATAACACAAAAATAACGGAATAGGCAGCGTTTCCTACAGAAAGAATGCAGATGGACTAAGCAGCTGCAAGAATTCAGCAGATGAACCAAACATTCAAGACTATTTTTCTTCTTCAAGATGTTGTATTGCACCAGCATGTAACATTCAGCTAAGGTAACTACATCAGCACAGACCAAACTGTCTCTTACTAATTCTACTACACTTTCTTCTTTTTACCTGTTCTTACTACTCACACTTTCACAGTTCTGTAGTTTGTGATAGCATCCATAGAAATCTGTTGGGTTTTCAAAATTAACTTGACTAAGTTAATTAAGTCTTTAAAGCGGTTGAAATGAGCTGATCCCACAGAATCACCCAAAACATGAGCACACTTCCTTAATTTGAAAAGGCCAGAAAAAGAGTAAATATTAATTTCTGCACATTCTCCTACCTGTATTTCAACCTTTTGTTGGTACGCCTATGTATATATCAATACACGCATTCACGCAACTGGCTCCTCAACTCACATCTATAATAAGCATATATCTAGAAATAATAAAGAAAATATGGATAGAATACTTTTGTGCATACAAACAGTCAAGGTATACATTGGTAGTACATAAGTAACTTGGGTGACAGTTTAAAATACTTATTTAACTGATCGCTTAACATGAATAAAGGTTCAAAATGGCAGGGTGAAAAAACCCCAATTATTATTTAAAAGTGCCTTTACGAGTTTCAATCTGATAAAATAGGTGGAATAAAAATACTTCTACCTAATAGGAAAGGATAATTTTCTTTTTGATTTAGTGATGATTCTCAGTAAAAATAAAAAAAGAACACATAAGAAGGTGTAAGCTAATGCAGCTGGAACAACAATTACAATTATTCAGGCAGCTGCATATAAAAGGAAATTGGGAGAGGATCTGGCATGTAAGATAATTTCAGGCATCCTGAAAATAATTTTCATACAAATATGCATATCTACTTACACAAAGTTAAGTCCTGGAGTTCTTATTCAGTAGAACCTTATTTAAAACCATGAAAAGGCTTCTGTGACCAAATATTATCAGATGTGGTCCCACAGAATCTTGAAGATCACGCAGAGGGAAGTTGAATTTTATCCTAATTCATTCCTCATGGCAGTAATTACAATGTCTACATACACAGAACCATAGGAATTCTATCTGACCTGGAGTTGTTTAATTTTTATCGCAGGTACTGTGCTGTCATTAATCTTTGAAAATAGTATTAATTTAATGATGCATGCATTAGAAGTGTAAACACACAGCTATATGAGATTTAACTCCACTGACTGAAGCAGCATTGAGGAACCACTTTGCCGAGATTTTAACTCTGAAATTAAATTTTGCACATAATATGTGCTCTTGAAAACTAAATTACAAATACGATTTCACAAGCGAAAAACTTCATCACTTCTGCGAGCATCAGAAGTATGTCTTCAGACACTGTATAGTTACTACATTCGACATTTAGCATAGTTTCAAACCACAATTTTTTCTTTCAACACTTAGTTACTATTAGTAATTTTAACAATATATGAGTTTGACAGCATGCACAATGGAAACTATGCATTTGTTGCACACCATGTCAGCCAAGTTGTCCATAAATGCTTAAGGAAAGGGGAAACCGGTGAGCATGTGGGCTCCATGCATTGACTGTGGTCACTTCTGTTATTTTTTAACACCTCATCGCACATGCTGGGAGCTGCATTTCCCATTAACCTTCCCCTGAAATAAGGCAACTTAATACAGTCTGCGCTTCACTTTCTTTTATACTTTCCAAACCATAATTCCTTTATCACACAACACAATAGGCTATTTAAATTTGTACAGAACCCCAGGACTTAGAATCAGCATCACAAAACAGACTGGCCTGACCCTGAAGACTCTGCAAAGCCAAAGAGACTCCCCATGGAACCAACTCATTGTCCAAAGACCAGAAACCTCCCACGTGAGAAATTTCCGTGGTTTACATGCATAAATGACAAGGTTTAGGAAAAGAACCACTACCACCAAATATAGTAGTAACATGCGTGAATTACTGAATGCGGATGAGAAAACACAGATTTCCTATTATTCATGGACAAATTTAGCAGGTTAATCCCATCAACTGCAGGGATTTTGGCAGCTGAAAATGCCAGAGCATCTGTGACTTCCGACTTCTCTCAGAAAGAAGCAGAACTGGAAGATAACTCCTGAGCCAGTGAATCCAGTCACCTGCTAGGAAGCCACATGATGTAATTTTTGTTAAGGAACTGGGGAAACTCTGTCTCAAAATTTGGAAACTGTTTGATCTCCTCTGCTCAAACTGGGATCCTGTTCCAGAAACTCCCCCGTGCGACTATTTAAAGGTTCTTTTACATCCCTCTGTAAATAACTACGGACAACACATACCTATTTATCTTTTAGCTTTTAAGCTACTCAGATATAGGGTATTATGTCCAGACATCCATACAGCCTTTACGCTGTCCATATGCCTGTCATTTACTCCAACGCATTCAGAGAATAACGATGTCCTCAGTCCTTTCTTTTGCTTGGCTAACCATGACTACCTCTTTCCTAACACGATCAGTTCTCCCTTCCCCTCGTCCTACGTGCTCCGATCTCTGCCTGCTCTTCTTCGTGCCACCTACCGTGACCCAGCTGCACCATTTGGTTAAATTAAGACCTTACACGTACTTATGAGTCTTGTATATACCATTAGACTTTGAACTAGGTGTGCATTTGAGTTCAGGGTATATAATTCAAAATATTAGTTTTGACGTTTCGGAGCCATTACAGTAATACCTTAGCCAAAATGCTCCTTGAATGCAGGTAATGTGGGGCCAAGCACAAAACACAAGGCCAATAGTCTAGATCTGAAATTGGGCTACGTAGTCTGTTCATGCAAAACCAGCAGGTCCCAAATGTATAAATTTGTTACAGTTTTATCAGTATGATCAGCCTTTGTTTGCAATATTTTAAGTCTTGTACTTGAATTTCAGAATTTTAAGTATTATTGTAGTAACAAGAAGTAAATACAATAAATATCTGTCATTTCAATAACAAATTCTGTGATTATAGTAAGTGAAGACCACGTAAGCAGTTGGAGAATATTCTTCTAAGCATTTGTTCATATGTCTGGAGAGCTGTTTTCTCGTTTTGGCTAATTTTCTTTCTAAATACCTCTCTATTTATTATGACCAGCAGTAATTACAGACAAATTATTTTTTAACGAATACACTGGAGTTTCTTTAGACTTTTTACCATTTTACAGCACGCTATAATGCACATTATAGTAATGGTATCTTTGTTAGGTGGCCACTTTAGGATGAAACTGTCAGAACACATGGTGGGCTAGGAGAAGAGCATGACAAAAACAGAAAGCATTTTATTCGATTCATCAGTCAGGAAGATTTCCTAATACTATACCCCCACCCCAACACCAAGAGCCAGTAATCACAGTTCTAGAAAGTAATGGATACATAGCTTAATATAACGTAGGACTCTTTACTCACTATGGACTATGTTATGTCTGGTCCACCTGGCTGTATACTACAGGATATGATGATGTCTTGTGAATGTGAGCTCATCAAATATATGAAACTGCTGCTGTGAGTGCATGGGAATATACTGTCATCATCTTCTTTGCCTAGCAAAAGATAGAATTGGGATATTTAGCACTTGAAGTCGTCAGGTCCTCAAGAGGAGTCACCGCAGCTGAGCTGTAATGACTTACAAAAGTGAAACGTCTGATCTTCAGACTGTATAAAATGCTGTCCCTTATCACAACACGCCACTACTAGAACCGAAGGCCAAACTGACATGAAGAAATTTGTGGTCTACCAACACTTTCAAAAAATTCAAACTGATTTTCATCACCTTAACTGTTCTAAGCTTCTGGCAGTTCCATAAAATACTTGCATTACCCATAGACCTTTAGACCAATGAGATATTTATCATAAATTTATCATTCAACATAGCCAATATATGAGCAACATGATCCACAAATACATCTCATTTATCAATCAGGTTCAATTTCAAACACATCTAGCTTCCTGCATTATTCTGGACAGACATGTATGAGTCTGTTTAACTGGCCTTCCTTACAGGCCAGTTAACGTAGCATGCAAGTTACTGTAAACTGCAAAAAAGGATAAGAAAAGACTCATTGCTAAATAAATATGATGAGCCTGAAAAAGAACCACAAGTAAAAATCCTATTTTCTTCCATTTCCAAAATAACTCTTTATTTACAGGCATGTTTTACAATAATTACTGCAAATAGAAATAAAAAGAGAGTATCATTGAACAATCTTAGTGTAAACAATTCTATAAGCATAACTTATGTATACTTTACACTACATAAATACACAGATATTTCTTAATGTAAAAATTATACAGATAAGTTCTGTATAAATAGACATTCAAGGCACTTGAAGAAAATTTAGCATTGGGATTTGAAATTTAAAAGACTATTGGATACACTTGCTGTCTACGGTTACTACATAATCTTACCGATAACTTATCAAATATGTAGATCTATAAAAAAATATAAGTTATTACATACATCCATCAAGTAAAAGACATAGCTGACTGCCAAAAGCTAGGCAAGCACACTGAACTTACACACACACTTTGTATCTTACTCCGGTACAGCAGACTTTGAAACGTATAACTAATTTTGTTAGGTATTATCATATCTAGGAACTGAAGTTTGGAATTTCTTTTACTGATACTGGTAACTACTGCCATGTGGTTCCATAACTCAAAAGACACTGAGAAAACTACACAAGCACTAAATAAAGGTACTCGGGAGATAAATACCAAATATTTCACAATAGGAAGTCCCTTTCTCTCTGCTCACGTCTTGTGTTGTTAAAACAGGTCACTTAAGGATGACAAGGCTGGGGTGCATTAGAAGGGGGGTAGCTAGTAGGTCAAGAGAGGTCCTCCTGCCCCTCTGCTCTGCCCTGGTGGGGCCACATCTGGAATGTTGTGTCCAGTTCTGGGCCCCTCAGCTCCAGAGAGACAGAGAACTGCTGGAGAGAGTCCAGCGCAGCCCCAGCGATGATGGAGGGATGGAACATCTCCCTGGGGAGGAAAGGCTGAAGGAGCTGGGGCTCTGCAGCTTGGAGAAGAGGAGCCTGAGGGGTGACCTCAGTCATGGTTATAAATATGTCAAGGGGGAGTGTCAGGAAGATGGAGTCAGGCTCTTCTCAGGGATGTCCAATGACAGGACAAGGGGCAGCGGGTGCAAGCTGGAGCACAGGAGGTTCCACCTCAACATGAGGAGAAGCTTCTTGGCTGTGCAGGTGCCGGAGCCCTGTCCCAGGCTGCCCAGAGAGGGTGTGGAGTCTCCTGCTCTGGAGACTTTCCAACCCGCCTGGACGCGTTCCTGTGGGACCTGCCCTGGGTGACCCTGCTCTGGCAGGGGGTGGCACTGGGTGAGCTCCAGAGCTCCCTTCCAACCCCAACATCCTGTGATTCTGTGATATTGTCCCAACTCCTTATTTATTATATACCATATGCCATTCACAGTTTTGAGGGGTTTTACTGATATTTTGTCTTGTTGAGGGCTTGGTTTTTTTTTTAAATCTTACTTGCTAGTAATTTCAGCTAAACAGAGTACTCTAAATCCACCAAAACTGAGATTCCAGACCTTCACAAAAAGTACATTTTTGCACCGATCATCTGAGCAGTTACAGCTATAAGTCTACTCCAGCATTTTTTCACTCCAACTTCTACAGCCTCATTTTTAGCCATTTCCACACACCTTCCATTCTGCTCTGATTTCAGCAGAAGTAGCCTCACCTCCTCCCAGCATCGCTCAGCAGTTTGCATCCACAAGACAAACTCCTGGCAAACAACAAAACCACAGGAGAGCTTCGAGAAGTTTTCAGAGACATTTTCCAAACACGTACAACCTGAGCGGGATCACAACCTTTTCCACACACAGCAGGGAGCTCCCAAGTCTGAGCAGACCAGGATCCCCACCCAGAGGTCCGCAGTGTGGTTTCCAGACTGCCACACCAGAGCGTTGCTACGTGCTGGAGCAGCTTTTTAGACGCGAGCCACCAGGATCTGGTGCAAACTTACTACCTAGTGGGCACTGAGTGTGCATCAGTGCTATCAACTTGCAGTTACTACTGCTGCAGCTCAAACATGAATCAGCACGACGAAGGCAAAACGCTCTGTAACCTACAACTTTTCCCTTATTAAACACCTATGTCACTGCATTGCATTCTTATTTTAATAAACTAATTAATAATACTACATATAATATTTGCTAGTTGGTTTTGGACTATTTAAAATCTTCTCAACTATTTTTTTACTACTGAAACTTAGATATTCTTTTCACGAAAATTTAGTCATTTTACCTTAGTTTCTAAGGGTGAAAGGTCCGTACAGTATATCGAATCAAGAAATTAAGAACCATTATTCAAAGCAGTTTTGTTCATCAAAATTTTGCTTCACATTCTCCAAAATATTAAGGTGACGGATGTATTACAGAAATTGTGTCGTGCTCCATTTCCCTTTTTTTCTTCCTAATAGTTCTGCCATTCGAAAATATATTTGCAATATATTTCACTTCATAAATAGGATCAGATTACATCACTATGCTAACCTGTTAATCACATCTGACACTTGATTGTAGATAACATCTTTGAAAATTACATGAATAAAAGGCAACTAACGTTTTCAAAAAATCTGCACCAAGATTTCCTTTTCTCTGTATAGCTCAGAAAAGGAACAGCACAGATTACAGAAATAAAATTATCATGGTCTTTTGTAATGACTTAGGGAAAAATACTCGAAAACTGACCAAAACAAGAGCACGCAACGTGTGCTTAGTACAGGAATGAAAGGTTTTGATCTGAGCACAATGCGAAAGCAATTCTTGTTGTTGCAGTCATGAAGCAACTTGGGTGCAAAGCAGGTTAAAGTGTCGTTGAAAAGTGTGTGTTGATGCTTGCTTGATACCTGCATGATGAATTACAGTTCTATTAATTCAAGCTGGCAGATTGGACTTGGCAAGCCTAACAGTGAGAAAGCTTTCACGACGTATTGAGCTGAGGGACCGTAACCCAGAGCACTTTAGATAAAACAATTCACAAGTTGTCTGTCTGTCATTCCTTAAGAAAACGTGCAGGATCCTCGGCTAGAATCAAGCCCAATTAATTCCCTTCTAATGTGTATTTCCTAAAAACCTCATGATTGACCTAGTGTCAGCACTCTGAGAAGCGAGTAACAGTGACAGAAAGTAAAGTCCAGATAATAGTATGAAAACTGGCATTAAAATTAGAACACCATTACTTCTGTGATCCAAGTGGTTTATCAAAGCCGGTAAAATTACGAAGCCTCTCCACAAATCCTGTGAATCACATGCTGCAAATTAATGCTGATAATTTATTATCTGTGTTGTATTATCTTTATTGTATCATTTTGGAAAGCTTTGGAACAGCACAAAGGCCTAAACTAAACTTACGAGTTTTGGGACACTTCGAGCTTCTTGATTTAATTGCATTACATGTCTATAAGTAGAAAGCAATTTAGTCTGAAGTGCTACTTATGCATTACTCCTTTACAGCTTCTCAGCAATACTGCTGTTAAACTCATAGCACTGAACATATTCTGGTCTTATAATTTACACAGAAAAAGTGAGGTACACATTCTCATTTTAATCATGTAGCTTAAGACATGTCCAGCAAAAACATGATACTTTAATTTTACAACCACTAACAATCAAAACGCAACTTTTTTTCTCCCCCCAATGGTTGGTAGTCAGCCACTGAGTTACGAAATTACAGGTTGTAAACTGTGTATCACAACTTCCTAACATTACACTATGTATACACAGGAAAATTGTCACTGTTTAATATATGTTAACAAGAATGCCAGGCACTCACATTTAATTGAAGCCATACATCATTCCAGATAATTAGTAATAATTAAGAAGAATTACCACCCTAAATAAGGCAAACAATATTATTTCAACTGAAACTTGAAGTCTGAATTCAAAAACCCAAAATAAACTCTTGGGAATGCAAATACGCCACTACGCAAACTGTTTTCTTTAAGTATGATATAATTTATGTAATGAAATAAATCTATGCTGTTAAAATATTTAGCAGAACTGAGAGTAATGAGTAGAGATAGGATTAGTTTAATTAGTTTACTGAAATGGAGTTCTTATAGTGGCTAAGTGTGATATATTAGGTTTTGTCACTTGGAATAAAAAAAGAGGTAATTAGTTCTCACTTAAATATATTGTCTTCTTTGAAGAAAGAATTGTAATATTTTAGCTTGCATAATAGGAGATAATACATGGAGCATAAAAGTTATCATCTTCATCCAAAAGTACATCTATGATAAATAAGAAAAATATAGGAAAATCTTAAGTATTCAGGAATGTAATCTTGACTACATAGATTTAATTTACACTGGGGCAACACCACGGATTCAAATGCAATTCAAACTATTCAAATTGCAGAAGTCCCTTCATCATTTATCCCTGCCTAATTTAAGGGTTTGTAACAAATTCTGTCTCTCTATTCAGCAACTACTTCATTACTCAGAGAATCCTGCCTTGTTGTCATAACTCAAGGCTTGCTTTCACCAGACTGACTCAAAAAGAGGAATGCTTCCCTCAACAATATTTACCGTTGGATCATAAACATACCCACTGTAAGGTCAGGATCTGATTTTATTCCCTTGAGAATAAGAAAAGTAAGACTTAAGTAACCTTTTGTAGAGCAAGTATCATTTCACAGCCAGAAGATAACATAATGGCAATTTTACATTTGTGAAGACAGCTGTATGGAACACATTTAACAAGGAGTAGAAAGAAAATGTTTTATCCATTCTTTTCAAGAACAAGGTAAATTCATTTCTAAAATAGAATCCAAAGGCCCAAGAAATTAACCCTCTACAACAATGGAACACGCAAGCACACAAAAAAATGTGGTAACACAAAAGATGGGAGCAGAAGAAATACAGAGAAGTGAAAGTCTTGCCAAATAATTAGATATATTTTTCAGTTAATACAATAAAGAAGTTATGAATGGACCAAATTTGATTCTACTTTAACTAAACACTCCAAAAGGGGAAACTCTCTGCTGTAGCATACTGAAAAGCCTCAGGCATTAGTATAGCAACACATGCCATCTATCATTTAATTTTCCTTTTTTTGGAACAGTATTGTTGCATATGTGAGAGCTAGTTAGCATTCTGGATTGTAGAGTCTGGGTGATTCCATACACACTCTCAAAACAGTTCCTAAATTGAAATACAGCCAGTCAATCACAAAAAAAAAAAAAAAAAAAAAAAAAAAAAAAAGAGCTCTCCCACTTGTTATATCTTCCAGCCATAGAGACTTACTCACAGCACGTTAGCCAGGAATTCTTAATAATTATGAGAATATATAAGAAATACAGTGTGTGTTTGGGTTCAGTCAGAGTATTTATGTTGACTGACTGGACTGATCAATACCACAGACAACCAAGTTCTGAGCGGCACCAGAAACAAAAACCAAACAAAGTATCCACTCTCCATGTATTTGCCCGCCTTTCCTAAACTCAGACATTCACGTCCCAGATCGTTTTCAAAACTAAAACACGTACTTTGGAATGGCAGAGGTGCCAAACTTTAGTTTTTTTGAAATGCCATGATGCTATTACATTAAGTGAATTGTCATACTCCTATTAGGAAAATGGGCAGCACTGTGATTTATGCATCTTGGAAAACCATCAGTGTATTAGCAACTGGCAAGCTGAAATATATAAAACTGCCTCAGTGCCCTGCTGCCGGTGTTACTGAGCCTGGAAATGTGCTTCTGAACAGAGAATACAGGGTGTAGAAACTGATAATGCAAAGTATTACATTGATTTTCTACTGTTAGATTGTAAGGAAGCCACATTATAATGTTATCTGCAATTCTAAAAAATCAGTACATTACTCACCGATATCATAATGAAGACAGGAGGAAACCATACAATTTAATTTGCATCTTTTAATTGTAAAGTCCAAACAATAAATTCAAAAGGAATTAACTTGCTGCATGACATAATGAAGATAACCAAATCAGAGATGATTTAATAAAAGCAAAGCACACAGTTTCATACTCAAGAGACTGATACATAATTCATAAAGTTGTCAATGTTGGTCATTAGGTCAAATATATTAACCAAGTAGTGAGATACGCCGTGAACTGGCCACAAAGGTAAAAGATGCTCAAGCATGGGCAGTGAGCAGAGAAAAACCTTTTTGCCTCTTTTTCAAGTATTATAATTGACTGTTTACTAGATGGTTTGCACTACAGACTAAACTGAAGCTAATGTTTATGGTCTGTATACAGCCTTTCCTAGAGGAACTCACTCATTCACCTCATCTCATTCATCTTCTCAACAAAGGAAAATATGGCGGGCTTTGGTTATTCATAGTAAAAGTACTGAAATCACTAGGAAGTGCGCAGGAGGAGGGAATTCCCTTTACAGTTACCCTTTGGAGAAGACGTCATCCAATACTGTCCCATGCACGACACTTGTAGAGATAACACTAACCCACAGGTGTTGCTAGGAGTGCTAACTCAACAAACTTGTTATCTCTGTGAGAGAAAAGGAAAGGAAAAAAAAGGGGAGGGGGGGGGAAAGAAGAAGAAAAAAAGAAAAGTCTCCTTTCCCCTTTTCCTCATGAAGCTGCAGAGGAGTAAGGTTGTAGTGTAAGAGTATCCAACGTGCAGAACTTAATGACATAGAGGTGCCCAGAAAAAGTGACCTATGAAGAGGTTCATCTTCTGTCTATTAAGTGTGAAAAACCTGCCTGACCAGGAGTCATGACAAAGCAAATATAGCACCAGAACCACAGTCTCTACTGCTGCTCCACCAAGTACTGACCACCACCTCAGGGGCAGAATCTCCCAACTCATTTAAGGCTCCAAAAGCCAAGAGAGACTCTCACATCTCTGTCACAAAGACCTCACTGGGTTTATTTATTTTATAACACCAGAACCATGTGAACTTCTGTGTTGTGCCAAAAGGGAAGACAAGGCTAAAATTCTCCCCATAGCAAGAGTTAAGAGAATGGAACAATGTAGTTAAAGACAGAATACAATCAATCTTCAGAAAAAATCCAGAGGCTTGACTGCATAAAATATTTATCTGACAGTTACAAAAACCCCTTTCAACATTTTTGTAATGTAAAGAAAAATTCTTACAAGCTTCACAAGCTCTACCTGCGCTCCCAGCACTTGCACCCACCTGCTAGAGAACAAGTTTGTTTCTCTCTCCCAGGAATAATGCGTGCTGCTTCTTAAAACAGATCACCTACACAATCTGGTTTAGGTAGCCCATCAACGCAAACACTTTGTCTGTGTGGGAAGAACAACTTTTAACCTTCAGGAAATCAAACAAAAAATTTAAGACTCTGGGGCACAAAGAAAACAGGGTCACCTTGAGGGAATTAGTTAAATATATCAGTAATTACAGAAACCTGCCAGGTGTCTGCACTCTGAATAGTCTTCTGACTCAGTTACAAATTGAGTATTATCCCACATAACATAATGTTATAACAAGGACACGACATAACGATGGCAAAACTCACTGTGGGGGAACCTGCTCATGCAAACACAAGACCACCAAGTAAACTACAACTTGTTTCAGGTTTGCTTTTGGTTTTTCCTTTGGTGGAGGAAGGAAGGGCGCGTTTCCAACCACAGATCACAGGCAAAACACTCCCTAAGCTGACATAAGTGAATGATGTTCTAGTCGAGAGGTGGCGTCCCTGCCCCTGACAGGGAGGTTGGATTAAATGACCTCTAAGGTCCCTTCCAGCCTAGGCCATTCTAGGATTCTATGGTTGGGTGATTCTGTGCTACTGCCTGGGCTCTCTTCAATACAGTGTAGCAGGAGCTTCAGTGTTGCAGTCTTTTAGGACACCTCCATCAGTGACGAGGATGAATTTTGGGCTTCAAGAACCCAACCTGGTACACACTGGAACACAAGATATCTAATTATATGAACAAATATGAAATAGGATGCTGACATAACACCAACAAAACATTAATTTCTTCAATTTAGTCAAGCTGTAACAGAAATCACACATAATGGAAATACATCCTTGTATTTTCTCCAGTTATGCACATGTGTTTATATAATTTTTATTATATTTGTTGCAATAAAATAATGATCACTACAAGCTTCAATAAAGTGTGCATTTTTTGTCCATAAATCTGCACACAATGCAGACATCAAGACATATATTAAGCATTTGTTCATTACCTCATTTCCAGCACTCAACTGATAAACAAGATTAATATATAATACAGTGTGGCTGCTGGAACAAAAACAGATGGACTTTCTAGCAGTATTACAGGTTGAAGGTCAAACTTGATGATTACAGTAGCCCCTTCTGTACTTCTAGCTTATGTATTTTATGGAAAAAAAGTTGAGCTACACTTAAATCATGTCTCTTATCTGGAATTTATTCCGTATTCATACCCTTTCTTTTAGGATTATGAAAGGAACTGATTCAGCTCTTTTAATAACTATTACAACAGACTTGCTCAAAGAATCCAATTTTCTGTGAACTGAATTGTACAATGAAATTTGGTGTAACGTGAGATATGCCATAGTATCACCAAAGCTCTTCAATAAATAACCAGAAGGCTTAAATATAATTTTCTTTTTCAGTCTTAACTTTTACTACATTAAAAGACACAAAACCTGGGAAGAGATTCCAAGCGATAGAGGAATGGACTCAAGAAATTGTGCAATTCCCTGGGTAATGCAACTTGTATATATAAAGAGGAAGCAATACCATTACTTTAAAAGCTTTTCATGGCACAGTCAATCGTGTGACCCTACTTCTCTTGTTCACCCAGTTTTCAAGTCAACATGACTGAGGATAAATCAGGCTCCCATACATGAGCATGAGACCAAGGGAAAAAAGCGACAGCACTGTTACTGATGTGCCTCTACAGAAAAAAACCTCACTGCTAACACAGTAAGATTTTAAACATAATTTTGTTTGGGTTTTTTTTTTTTTGCTTGGTTGTGAGGGTTTTTTTTTTAACAAGACTTTATAGTCAGGATATCAACATCTAAAAGCTAGATCTCTAATTGTTAGGGTAGTTGCACAGTTTTAGCCACAGGCAAATCTCACAACATAGTCCCACCTTCAGATATTAATTTAAATTACTTTTACTTACAAATGCAACATGACACAATCACTGATTCTCAAATAAAGCAATAATCCTCTGCATGAATGATTAAAGCGGTTGCTATCAAACTTTAGCGTCTGTGACTAACAGCAACATATTTTAAAATGCAAACCACACCTGGTTGCTCAGCTAAACTTAGCTGACTAGCAAAAAGTATCTCTCTTATATGCCATTAAATCATGCCACGTTAAATAGTATTAACAAGTTTCCTTTAAAGCAACTTTCTATAATCATTAAACAAGAGTAAAGAAAATAAACATTAAGTCAGGCGGCTTTAAGAACTGTTAATGGCCATTCAGGACAAGAAAACAGTGGCCAATATACAGAATTTCCGTCCTCTACTATAATTTCCATGTTAAAAACAAACAGAAGCAGTTTAACGTGCTATATTAAGTTTTTGACAACGTCAAGCAAAATTTAGTTTTTCACAAAAATTTTATTTATCCTTATTTTAATAACCTTCTTGTGTAAATCAACTAAAATGAGGCATATAAAAAGAAACAACTGGCCCACTATTTTGTTGAGCTCTGGAGTCTTCTCTGTGACTACCAGTGTCTTATGAGACAAGCTACATACACAACAACATGTCCAAAATTACTCTTTAGAGAATAAACTTAGCCACGTTTGCCAGATACTTTTTTCACAGAAAACAAGTGTTTTAAGAGGAAAATCAGCAACATGGACATAGAGAATATAGAAACACAAGTTCGCAAAGTTGTCTGGAAGTTTCCTCAAAAACTTCTTGCCTGAAAAGATTTGTTCAGTATCTGCTTTCTCTTTCACAACCTGAAACTATCTTTTGCAATTTAAGATGATACAAGAAGAAAAGCTAAAGATTAAGGCCATTCAAAAGCGAAGAAGTTGTATGTTCCTCCCTTTTCTTGTAGCGTAGTATTGCCCAGTAAAGCAGTACTGAGCATCAATGTTACTTTGGAGTCAATAGTACTGGTGAATTTTTGCCTAGGAGTTAGAAACATCTCTTCTTAACAGCATTTCTCACTCACTTTTTAGTAGAATTATTGTAAATTGCTTTTATTTCATATGGTCTCGTCAGTGACTCCTGCAGAATAAGAACAATTGTGAATTTAAAAGCACTAAAATGTGTCCTACATTTCTATCATCTTGCAATACCAGAGCCAGGCCACAGAAGTTCATGCTCTGGGTATCTGTCACTTGTGAGATGTTGTCCTTTCCTCTGTGGATTGTCCTGGAGAGTTATAAAGGCTGACAAGTTGCAAATCCACGCACAAATGCCAAGACTAGATACCAGCAACTGCTTGAAAAAGATAATCCCAAATAGCTACACATTCTGAATCTGACTAAAACAAATATTACAAGGGAGTACAGCGCTTTCGGTCACTGTTTTGCTCAGCATATTTATGACTATGCATATGCCTATCTGAGACTATAGAAAGAGAGAACTTCAGAAAAACCTGACAAAATTTGTACTTGGCTCAAAAAACGAATAATCAGTCTAGCGGAAACCTGTTCTTTTCCATTGCTTCAGCCCTGCAATGGGCAAACCTCATGCTTTAGCAGGTCTTTTTAGAGGTTTTAAAGTGCTGTTAAAGCCTGGAATGAAAGGTCGTACCATCCAAGCACCGCAAATCACTGCCACTGACTTAAAGTCATGACTTTATCTTAATTGTATCTTTAGAAAAACAAACTGACAACATTTAAACCAATGCTATTTTAAGGATGAAGAACTTTTAGTTCCTACACAATTAGCCTGCATACATACTGAGAACTCAAAACACATGAACAAATAAGGAAATGTTTTTGCTTTGTAAGATTATGGAAAAGTTCAAAATTGTAATTTGGCAGTATATTATCTGCTATATTTGAAGATGGTATATTCTCAAGTCTCTGGGCAAATATTTTGTCTAAACTACAGATATGCAAATCCCCACCGATCTTCATAAATCCAAAATTTCTGAACCTTCAGACAAATTCTAAATAATCCTAACTTAACTACTCTACCTAAAATCAAACCTAAATCTTTCCAGAAGGAAACATCTTATGAAGTCTCCAATATTTCTGCAAATCAAATGCCGTACATTTGTATATAAGCACCTTGAGGATCGCATTGCAAAACAGTGGGGAAAACCACTTTCCCAAGGCTCCTGATGTTTTGTAAATGTCCAGCTGGTTAAAAAACTGCTGCAAAGAGATGGCAGCATGCACTGCCTCACAGACCAAGAAGCTTTGAACCACAGAAGGCATCCAGATCGCATAACTTAGGCGGCAGAAGTGGAATCTGTCACGAGTCTAATAAAAACATTTCTCTCAAGCCCTTCTGCATACCCCCAGACCAATGAGTGGTGGCACACAACCATGCCTAGCCATACAGCTACGGAAGAACATCACATTCCTAGTTGAAGCTTGGGAAAGCACTTCAGAAAAGCTATTACCAAGAATTCTAGAAGGTAAATAGAAATTCAAAGAATGAAAACACCCAACTTCTGTTGTGGTTTTGTTCCCAAGGTATAAGCTGGAAAATAAGGAATGTCTGCCCGTTTTCATCTGCAATAGTTGCTTTATGTTTTAATACAAAAATGCCTTATATTTCTAAATTACAAACTGCATGCATTCAATATCAGGTATGGCTTTCTTTCCAAGTCTAAGAGTAAGAGGTTTCAATGCAAGTTCAGCATAAAAAAAAATCCATTTTAAATTTTGTTTTCACATTAATAACTGGACCTCCTTTCGCCCCAACTCACAAATGTCAAATAACTAAATAACACAGACACAATAATAGCCCCGAACCCAATGAAGTAGCCTTTCCTGCCTGTCAGAGGACCCCATTTTCTATTCTGAGCAGGCAAGCTGCAAGCACTGCTCTTCTGTCATTCCCTGACAGTTATAGACTAGTTCTGCACCTTATTAAAGATTAAGGTTTGCCCAGGCACTCTCTTTTGGCCATCTCCTGTCCACAGTCCAGCATTTATTACGGCAGAGCTGAAGATTAGTACCATATATTCTGCTGTGAAAGAACACTATACCTTGAAATGAGGCCACGGAACCAAATGTCACGGAGCAATTCAAGAAGTACTCAATGAAAGAACACACGATTTCACTTAATCCTTCTGGATAATCATATCCTTTGGGGTACATATATAACCGACTTCACTTGTTTAGGTTATTTTTTTTGTACATTCTAAAACATAGAGTTAAACTGCTAACGGGTTGCCTTTTTATGATGAAAATATATTTACCGTTTGTTAAAAATACCATGAACACAATTTATGCACGGAATTATATAAGGCCCCATTGGGTGTCAACTTTTTTGGTAGTGAATATGGCAACTATGTAGTAGCAAAAACTCACCAGGTTGAGCTACTGCATAAGAAATATTGCCCATTTGGGGATTTCCAGAGAACACTGCATCCCAGATTATTTAGCAAAGACCATTTTCAACCTTTGGCATTTCTTAGAGGCCACTATGAACAATCACCACCCAACCCTTTTAAACTGAAAGCATTTGAAAATCCATGGAACATCTAACACTGTCATCTGGACCACTGTTTAAAAAGCTGTTTTGTAAGATTAGCATCTTTAGAAGCACTGCTAGTTAATTCTAAACTGACATCCTAAAAATATTAATTGAATATCATCAATGTTTTCATGCTACCATTTCTGTTCCTCTGAATTTTGAAGACATGCTGAAAAGCAGTTGCAAATGGCCAAGTGGCAAGAACTGTAAATAAACAATAACTTGTTCTGTTGCAGAGAGTTAGAAATAGAAAAATCAACTTTTAAAACAGGCTATGGTTTCACGTTAAGAAACATTTTGTTTGCAAACAGATAGAAAATGTAATTTCCCTGCACTTCAATGGTAACTAGTCAGTAGTGTAACATTCTCTATGTTGCAGCAAACTGGGTATCCCTGTTTTCCAGGGATGCTACCTCAGTAAAAGCATGACAGTCTGAAACTTACTACAATGCATAAAATAAATGCAGCGAGTTTGGCTTGCTTAGGAGAGTTTGGGTTTGGCTTTTTTTTTTAATATTGATAATTTATGGGAAAGTCTTATTTGTTCAGCCTTTACACTAAGGACTACATTCACTCAGTGCCTACAGCAGCAGAATTTCACTGGACGAATGAAACCATCAACAGCTTATAAAGAATTAAATAGATTAATGTCAATTTTAACAAAGGAAAATTGTTGGCCAACTCCAAGACACTGAAGAGCTGGAGGACGATTCCCTCTGCTCTGGGCACACCACACTTTTACTGTGATTGTCCCACACCACACGTACCCAGCCAGCCTTAGGTTTATGTGATGCTACATTCACTGACACTGCTAGCTTTCTAAAATTGAAGCTCCCCCAGGGTCTCTTGATTTTTAAAAAGTTCCAAGGCTTAGAATGAGCAACCTGGGAAGAACACTGCAGCCTTACAGTCCCACCACAGTGCACTGGAGTAAGTGTCACGTGCTGTTCATTTGTGGGGAAAAAGGACCCGACAAGTTATAAACCAGACTCAGAAGCAGGCAATGACACTGTGAACAAGGTCTGATCCTTATTAAGATAGAAATTAAAACACTTGAGATTTTGTCTGTTGAACTGTTTACTACTTGACATGATGAGCGTGCTAAAACGTCATTAAAGGCTGTGCCCGAGGAACGCGGGGAGGTCCTCCATTGGTAGGATATATACCCACACAGCTTCAAGAGACTTCTTTCAAAACCCAAGCAGAATTATTATCACAATATTTTTCCATTACACTTCTCAGAGAAGCCAATCAATAGAGGCCTTTCCCAGCTAGCAACTTCCAGTAAAGCATTTGACAAAGAAGTACTCAAGCCAATTTAAGACTACATTGTAAAAATAACTAGAGACTGCGGCATCTGGGGGTGGGGGGGAAGTTAAACAGAGGAAGAAAAGCAAAGGGGAGGTGAAGAATATTCCACAATATTCTAAAACAATTATTTGCTATTGATGTAGAAATATCATTATTCTTGGTACGAGTCAAAATGCATTAGCATTCCATCTGCCAGTGCTGCAGTAACCATTTTTCTCCATTTCTGTTTGACCTCGAGCCTTTTATGCATAAATGTCAGGGCTCTTTACAATTAATCATGTCTACCACAGACTAATTGTGGACAACAGTAGTGCAATTAACACAAATTTGCTTCAAATATTCATGAACATCCAGAAAGCATTCATTGACACAAGTGTTAGTTACTTAACCACAAAAAAAATGACAATTCTTTTCTGTTTTCAAGCAGCCTCTGCGTTAGGAAGCTAAGCACACCGTCAAAGGTGATGGCAAGACTGGAAAAACATCTACCAATTCTTGAAATATGATTGTTTCAGTGTTACTTGTCACCCATACATGCTAGGAGGAAACAAGCAAAATAATGAACATGGAAACTATTTCTCTTTTAAGAGTTAATACAAAACTACTGAAACACACCATGTGTAATTAAAAAAACCACGTAAGTCTATCTTAATGTAATCTAAAAAATTTACTTTTTATTTCTAAATCTGATTTAAAGAAAAGAAAAAAAAGTCTTTACAAATTAAGAAACAATTAGACCTGCACTGGTTGTCTTGATTCATTTTTAATTCTACATCAAGTACTTTATTTGTGTCTCACTAACGGCAGTCTCTCCTAACCATAGAAAGCTCTTTGTAAAGCCTGACCTAAACATAGCAGATATAATAGACGGGGGTTTTATTTTTTTAATACATGCTTTACATAAAAGAATTTCTTGGACAGTTGTGCTATTTCTAACCAGGCCCCATGGCAAATTTTCACCAACCCTCACAGGAATAAACTATTCTCACTTCAAACAATTGTTACAGTTTGAATCCAATTGACTCTAGACAAAAGTACTGAGATAATCAGCATATTAAAGCCAACACTATAACCATATGTTAATTATGTAAATGATTCATTTTAATCAGCTAGAACCATGTAAAGAGTTACAAGGAATGCAAATGTAGGGAGTTATTAAAAATCTCATTATTATTCATCTTGGTTCCATGCGTGAATGTATCCATCCAAACAGATGAATTAATAGTTAGATGAAAGATGAAAGAGCTAGAGGGGAAGTCTGTGGGAAACCATCTGTCTTGCTTTGTATCCCTCCCAGGCTTCACCCATACTGCAACAGCGATGTGGAGAACAACCCCAGGGAAGAGCCAGGGACTGTCTGCACAGCACCTCAACCGGTAGGCAGTGCTTTGCCAAAAAAATTGGAAAAATCAGAACACTGCCCATCCATTCCCAAACTGACACTCAGTAGGTGCAGGAGACAGAAAGGGCAGGCTGAATAGTAAGTTCAGAGGAACTGCTACAGGAACGTGGCTTCACACTGACCAAAACCACACAGCAAGTACTGATTTACACAAAGGTTCTGGAGTATTTTCAAGATTCTTATCTAAAGAAAGCCCTTTTATAATTGTTTTCTAGATGTTAGTAAATACTCAGGAGCTACTGTTGATTGGGATCCATATTAATACTAAACTGTTTCTCTCAACTTGAGCAGAAATCCTCTATGTGGGAAATACAGAAATCCTTCCAGCAAAACTGTGGAAGTCTGTACTTTATCCAGCTCTTCCAAGGAACACGGGGGAATCGCAACGAATCCACTCATTCCTGGAAGGGTTATTTTTCATTTATCCCATTCTCCCAGTTCCCCGTGCAAAGAAAATGAGTTCTACACAACAGTAATTTGTATAAATTAAAATAAGGGTCAAATGCCATTTTCATTCCCGACTGCAGCACAATTTTGTCAGCGCTCTAGGTACAGTGCAACACCGTGTCTACTGGGTAAGGAAATGAGGATTAGCTGGAAAGCTAGAGTTTAAAGCCACAGAAGGAGTAAAAAGGTTGGCATACTGAACACAGGTGAGCATGCATTGAGGTAAATCCACTCTGCAATTCCTCATAAATCTGTCTATAGCATAACAATATAGCATATAGCATAAATGCTATCTATAGCATTTTATTTAAAACTAAACACACCATTTAATTTTCAAATCTTTGGTGTCGCGGTTTAACTCCAGCCACCAAGTAAGCACCACGCAGCTGCTCGCTCACTCCTCCCCGCTCCCATTGGGATTGGGAGGAGAATTGAAAAAAGAAAAAAAAAAATCAACCAAACCCCAAGAAACAAGGTAGTAGAACTTGTGGGAAACTCGACTGCATACTCTGTGGTCGTGGGCGACTGCCTTCACGCCCTCTGTTTATGGCAGGGAAAATCCCTTTGGCTGGCTGGGGTCAGCTCTCCTGCCACGCTCCCTCCCCTTCTCACGGGCAGAGCACAGGCAGTTGGAAAACCCTTAACTTGAGATAACCACTACTTAGCAACAACTAAACCGTCAGTGTGTCATCAACATTATTCTCAGCGTGTCATCAACGTTATTCTCACGCTAAAGCCAAAACACAGCACTGTTACCGGCTTTTAGGAAGAAAATTAACTATCCCAGCCGATGCAGGAGACTTGGTTAAAGGCAGCTGCCACTGCTCTGCAAACGAGACTCAAACTCCACCAGCAAAGTGTACCAAGAGTACAATTCACATGGTTGGTTCATGACAACACAGAAAAAAATGTCGTTTTCCAATAAATTACTTTCATTCTAATAGAGTTAACAGAACTAATTTTTAAAATATGTTTGTCGGTTTTCAGCAGCTTTATAAAGCTTTGTTCTTCGTACTCTAATTCTTTCATGTTTTCCTGCCTGATGTCTCCTAATGCAGTTTCAGTGGAATCATTCTATTTTTGATCTTTAATCCTTTTATATGTTTTTTCTTTGCTTACTCTTGCATGCCTTTGTAGTTTCTGTAATTGGGTCTTTGCACCATTTTAGCAGGGTTTAGCACTCTGCAGCTTGTCAAATTTAAGTAGAAGTGAGAATAATCTATTGCTGGTATAATAAATAAGCAAATAAATTCACATATCACCAACCTAAAGTGAATGTTTGCTCCAAAAAAAAAATTGTAAAGAGCAATTCCCCACATTCTGCAAAGGCTGGCGAAGCTTTTATCCATTTTGTAATCCTGAATAAAAATGCGATTGCACAGAAAGTACTTTAGATCACTAGAAGTTTATTAAAGATGGCTACACATGTGCAGCGAAACAAGACTTCATTAATTTCTTTGGGAGTTGCCTGTGTAAATTCAACTTAAGGAAGAGTGCTTGACAGCTTTGCAACTATTGACTGACATTCCTCAGCAAAGCTTCACTGAGTACAGAGCATGATTTAAGCACATCCTTCCAATAATAAACACCACCAGTGAAAAAGAGTATGCCTACACCAATGGAAATAGAGAGAACCTGTTACTTTTAAGCACGTAACAAATCTTTGATAATTTTAAGTCTACCTCGTTGAGAGGCTTCAGTACCATCTTTAAGTACCAAGTATTTATTCTCTTTACAAGCATTTTGTCTGTTTCTCTGGTTCCTGGTGATATTTATATTTTGCACAAATGTTTACACACAAAAATTTATAATCTAGATACAACCTTAAAACCCAGTGCTGCATTCCACCTAGGCCACAGAATTTAAAACCACACACAAGTTCTTCGTACAGTTCTCAAAATACCGGTGAAATGAATTTGTTCATGCAAAAGACCGTGCAGGTGCACCACCACTGAGAGATTTTAATTCTATAATGAATGCAACTACCTCAAAATCTGTCCCTGAAAGGATGAAACCAGCTGTGACAAGTTTCATGGAATGAAAACATATGATCCATGTTAGGCTACAGGAGGAACAGATCTCACACACTTCAGACAAATATTGCTCATATAATTAAAGAGGCATGAATCCTTTAAGATATATACATGCGACAAAGTATAAAACGTATTATATTAAAAAGGCATGAATCCTTTAAGATATATACATGCGATAAAGTATAAAACATATTATTAAGCAAACTGAAATGAGTTTCCAGCCTTACATTCATGATTTTGTCCACATTACAAGGATCACTTCTTATTTATGCAGGTGTTGATGCACAGACCAGAGGAGAGGGAAGAATGGTGGGAAAAAAAAGATAAAAAAAGATACTGAAGAAAAATTATACTGACAATAGCCTTAATTTAGTAACATCTTGTTTATCATGATGAAGATTAAGCAGAAGAAATGATATTCTTCTCATATTCATAAACTGAAAATATATATAAACTCTCTAAATGTTCCTGTATGAGATGCTCTCTATCTGTATTTTGCTTCCGGGGCTGAGTCACAAAGGCAGAAGGCACTCTTTCATCTTTATACATTTCTTACTACGTTTCCATCCTGCACAAGCTCTCGTTAGTGCTGGTCAGTAAGAAGGGAGAAAGCTCTCACTCTTCTCCGAGACCACGCAGCAATTTCTACAAGAATGAGACGTGGCAGTGGTTCTGTGGAGGGAGGGCTGGGAGGTTCCCCCACACCTCCCTCACTCACTAAGCCCTGGTTTTCTATCTGGGTTTATTTCTGCTGGGCAAACCTCAACACATGAACACTCTTGTGAATAACAAAGGAAAAAGAGCAAGTCAGAGCAAGAAGATTCCTTAGAGTAGAAATATGGTACAAACGGGGTTTCTTTGAGTCACTTTTTATGAAGCAATATAAATAAAAACTGGCAAATAAATCCCACCTTGCTAAGGCTCATTTATTTTGCTTTGCTTCTCTGTGTTTCTTAATCTCTCTGCTTTTCCATGGCCATTTATCTGCTTCTTCCAGATCACAGACTACTCTTGATCCACGCCTCAGAGTTTCAGATCCTATCATCAATATTAACACTGGGGAAAACTTGAGAAAATGTGATTACATTTACCGAGTACTAGGACCCTAATTCAGGGAAGCACTACAGCATGTGCTTTACTGTAATTTCAGTGCCTCCTTGAACACATGCCACCTTAGTGGAGGCTGTCAGATGGAATATGGATTAATTACAACTTGTAACATGTAGCTTAACAGCGCTGTGGCTTTAAAAGACCCAAAGAGTATGTGTATTCATACATATTTTGTCGCCTACCTTTACAAACTCCTAAGAAAGGAGAAATCATACAAGAATAATTGTCTAAAATAGAGTGATGATTATCAAGGGGAAATTAAGTGCAGGTAACCTGATGGCAGCATATGTGCATTTTGAGAGTTTGCCATTAGTCTAACCACTTCCCTACCAGTAACACACCTCATCACCACTACCCGCTGTGTTGAGGTTTCAGTCTTGCTTAAGAAAAGCCTCTTCTGTCTAAATAGTCTGTGGCTTTTCTGCTGTGATTTCCATAATGGTGTCCATGCAAACAGTGGGTGTAACAGAAAGCGATCTCGTGTCCTACTAGTCACCCACTAGCCACCTCTGTGCACTGCAGTGGGTAGGTCCAACCTTAATGTCAGTGGCACCCAGTAAAATGAGGTTTCTTCACACATTTCTGTAGTGATGGGGATTGGGGCATTGTAACACTGATGCAAATAAACATATTCACAGGGAATGACATGGTGCTCCTGTTCTTTGGACACTGAAAAGCACATACATGCTCTGACAGAGCCAGACACTGAATCCAATAAAGCCATGCACGCAGCAGCACCTCAAAATTAAGCCTCAGCTGAGTTGCTGATGAAGGGATACGTGAAAATCAGTGAAGGGCTAGCCTGGGTTTTAAATGGTTTTCCTCCTACTTCACAAAATTTGACAGCCAAAAGCTGCAGACAAGGCTTCAGAGTGCTGATTATTTAAATAGATTACTTTACAAATGTCACTTTGCAAACATATAGGCAGCATGATTGCTGTTTCTCTCAGCCCTGTATTAGAAACAGACTCAATAAATGGGATGTTTAAAAAAATCCAAACATTTATGAATCGTTTGAACCTGCTGTACTGTATCTTGTTTACTGCTGCTCTAGGAAGTTTTTCTTAAAATAACGTGTTAAATCTCAGAGGGATTATCCTGAAATGAAATTTTTAATAACAGCAAAATAAACTCATCCTTCACAGTGCTCTGTGTCGCATGTTAACCCCCACCTCTCCACCGTACATCTGTATCTACTAGCCAGATTCTCTTACCTCCGACTCTGATTTCAGGTATCTTAAGGAAGGTTATGCTTCATACTTTATATTATGTTCTTAAGAAGAGAAGTAAGACGCTTAAATAATTCTGTGGATCTAAAAATCTTAATTCATCATGTCTGACAACTGTAGGAGGGCAAGGAAAACTCTAGAAGGAACGATTGAAGGAAAGAGAATGGCATTACCACAGGAAGAGAAGCCTGAGGCTGACATGACCGTCCTTAAGTAGATAATGGCCCACCACCAAAAGAATAGAAATAATGCATTTTCTATGGCCACCCTGCATAAAACATAAATGGGATGTCACAACTCAAGACGCTGGGGAAAAAAAAGCCACCTCCACTGCAGGCGTTAAGAGACTCCCTGTCACTCAAAATCTTAAGAACAGGCTCGACAAACACCAGTCAGGAAGGACACAGGCAAAGTTGATCTTGCCTACAGGCAGGGAAGTAGATTACACCATCCCACAGGGTGCCTGCCGCCCCTGTTTTTCTCCATGTCTGTGACATACATCTCTTCCAGGAGGTGGTACACTTCAAAGTGCTTCCTCATTTGTTTGTGGGTATTCTGCATTTTCAATCTTGCAGACAAAAAACCCATCAGGCACCAGTGGCTAGAAGTGGGAGTAAAGAGAAATAGAGCCTGGCAGTGTCCTAACTGCAAGGGTAATTAAACATTCAAACGGTTCAGTAGGGTATCAGTGAAACTGATGGAATCAAAACTACTTGGATGTTTAGAACAAGATGAAGTATCTTTCAGAGGTCTGCTTTAAGCCAGTCTCTGAGAGAAATTCTGTGGCATGTTTATTCAAGAGGACAGGCTGAATTATCATAATGATCCTTCCTGGCTTGAACATCTTTGAATCTCTGAATCGGAAATCCCTCTTCACAGCAAGAAACCTTTCTTATATAAACGTATACATTCACTTTCAGAGTCTGAAAATAAAATAAAAAAAGATGACAACCACAACTACAAAAAAGGGAGGTTTGTTACATTAGAGAAATGGTTTTTGCCAAAGAGTGTGGAACCAATTTTTAACAAAAATGTTCTGTCCTGAGAGAGGGAGAAAAAAGAAAGCACCATTACACATTCAATTTGATTCTTCTATTTTTTGCAGTAGGTGATATATATTCAAAGTCTCCTTTTCTGTTAGAGAACAAAACTAACTATTAAACAAAATCACAACGTATGTACACCGTTCTTTTCTAAAAAGGCATGGAGGGTAATTAATACTAACTACTTCCTCTTATTCTCCAATCATAACTACTCTCTTCCAAATATTCTTTCTGCACTCCACAAACAATAAATTTTACTTACATTGATAGATTTTATCCTTCCCTCCAAGGAAACACGCTGCTTAAGCAGAATAATGCATACAGAAGAACGAAGTCGTAAACGTATCAAATATTAAAAAGGCGATGGTATCAGTATACAGGGTAGGCACAAATTAATTCTTCACTTTCAGTCATCAGTAGAAAGGACAGAATTTTAGACAGTACAGCTGAGAATTATCTCATGAGCCAACAGGTATAATTCTCAAGAAATGTGTCCACAAATACTTTAAATGCTTGCTAGGATACTGTGTTCCCTAAAAATATGTCTTGGATCTGTTTCTGAAAGTGTCTGATTCCCAACTCACAACCTATTTTTAATGCTGTGAATGACATATGATATTTTAGTGCAGTGGAACTGAAAATGGTGCTCAGAAGGTTAGTCTAATTAATAAAATGCAGGAAACAGTTATGCCATTCTAGTAACAGAGAATTCTTCCAAGTTACATTAAAAACAAAACTCATAGCAACAAGGTGAGAGAAATAAGAGGCATATGAAAAACAGAAAGTGAGAAGCATGGAGTAAAACGTGTAGTATTACAAAAACAGTCTTAGGAAATGGTATAAATAAAAGGAAACTGCATCGGAAAACGGCAAGTGCTCAGAAACAAAGAGAAAACCCACTAAAACTATGGTATATGGGATAACATAATTATATATTCTGGCTCTGACCCAGAACAAGTTTTAAGCATTTCAGGTATTTGATCTTAACTTCCGGAACTCAGGGGAGGAAAATCTCTACAATGAATTTAACTAACACAAACTGAAAATGTAAGACAGAAAACGTCATCACATCTATCCAGAAAGAATACTAAACCTTTATTGATATTTTGATATAATCTCCTGCACGCTAAATAAATTCACCAAAGAATCACTGGATTACCTCTTCCCTTCTTCATCTCCCTTTTCTTACTGGAACTGAGAGAACAGAAATACCTTTCTCAGCATTTTGCTAGAGAAAGGCTTCTATTAAAAACATTCTTTTGTGCAGATCTGTAAGAATCAACCAATACTAATGCATAAGATAAATTTGCAGCCAGAAACCTTCCACCAGGGATATACTGACCTCAGGATGCCTGCAGAACAGCATATAAAAGTAACTTTTACTGACACGTAGGCAAGACAATGCTTCTCATGAACAAGTACCAGAAACAAAACCAGAGCCACCGGGAGTTAACATGCACAGACTCAGTTTTAGGCATAGACTCAGTTTTAGGCACACAGAAAGGCCAAACGCTGCCCAGCAAGGTTCTAGGTACTCCTCAGCTCCAGCAGTTCCAGAGGACTAACACACTTAAGATATTTTCCCTCCTAGGAACAAAGCTTACTTTCAGAAAACCATAAATGTTCTGCTTTGAGCCAAACAGAACCAATTCTGTTTAATGATCTTAATTCTCAGCTCTCAGAATTTGCAGATTGGTGTCTTAGTGCACAAAATAAGACAACAACAGCAGACGGGTTTTAGAGTTCTCTTGCATATTTCAGTGACAAGACATACTGATTGCCCAGCAACTTCCAGATTCTTTTTCCAGGCCTGGCACATAGCTCTTTCTGTTATTAAAAGACAGGCATTACACAACAGAAAAGCAGTGCCTGTCCTGCCTTCCCCCTGCCAAAAAAAAAAAAAGGAAAAATACAAAAGAACTGATATGAAACATCAACTGACATTTTCAGGTCAACACACTTTTATAGTGTCTGTATGATATTCTGATACAACGAAAATACTCAATCTCTGCAATTTTTTGAGAAACAAGGAAAGCATGGTTTTCTGGGATGGCCAACTATAATGTGTTCGGTTACAGGAGATATCACAAAATCTAAGAGTATTTGGTTCTCAGTATCTTCTTCAATAGGAGATGCTCTCACATCACTGGAACTGACAAATGCCACTCTCTGCACAAACATGTCATGCAAGATTTTAGAAGTCTGCAGGTGTACGCTGCCCTCTTCCCTTCGCTACCAGTATGCCTCTGAAATCAAAAAGTAACTCACATTTCAGACATAATATGCAAAAAAGAGGAAAATACATCCCCGTAGTCATCATGAAGAGTTGCCATCATAAAGCTGATTACAGCGACAATTAGACTGAATGTGGAACATTACAAGGCATAATATCACAAGCTTTTTAAGTCAGTTGGCAACATAATACCAAATGCCACTCTGAAATCACATTTCCAGTACTGAAACGCATATGAAATTTTCTCAAGGACTGGAAGTTTCTCTTAAAGAGCTCACAGTACACTGGGGCACAGACTCGGAGCTGGCAGTCAGGTCTCCTTATGCTTTTCACGCAGTGACTCTCAAAAATCTACCGCAGGTGAAAGTTCATATAAACGGCCTTCTTTCCAAATCTGTGCTTCCCTGTCGGGAACATATTCAGCAGACTTGGCTTACAGCACAGGATGTATATACTGGGCTTAATCGTGCCTAACAATTGTCTTGGCCAGTGGAAGGCATTTTCAGATGGGAAATGTGTATGAACATCTGTTACGTTTCCCTATGCCTGATTTTAACTGCTCCTTCATGAAGGAAGGCATAAAAATCAAAGCGTTGACTTGTGCAGTAAAAAGACCACGTCCTCACTTTGGTCAATCCAGCACAGTATGTCAGTTAAAAATGGTACTCTGAGAATCCTGCCATGGATTTATTTCATTTCCTCTAACAGCAGTGTTCAAAAGGCTCGGGTGCGTTTTAACAACTTACATGTTCAAAATCAGTCACCACAGGAACCAGCGGAGAGCATCCCAGTGCACACCGACCAGTGCTGCAACACAACTCAGCCATCTATTTCTTCTCTTACAGAGTAATTAGTTTTGAAAAAATCTATTTGAATCATCACCAGGTTTAGGTAGTCTTCAGAAGGATTTAGAAACAAATCCTGACAGACAGCACTTTCCTTCACTTTATTTTTAAGAGTCTGAATGAATAAACAAAGACAGAAGTACAGAGAGCCACTGCAGCAACTGCAGTTTTTAAATAATGAATGACAAACATCAGAACTGATTCGATAGAGGGAAAGCGAGTGGGACAAACAATTTGCCAAGGACTGGCGAGTCTTTTAAGGAGAACTGGGCCTAACCCCAGCTGCTAGGTTCTGCTCAGCCTTGAATCATCTTCCTAGAATGGCATAACTGCCAGATCCCCCTCACTGCACTAGATAGTAAAAGTGAGAGGGATTCTTACATCTTAGTGGTAAGAGAAGACAAAACCCAGAAGCTAGATTTTTAATTTTATGAGTCGATGACAGAGAGGTTACGATATTTTCAAGATTTCAAGCTTGCTTTATTCTAGGTTTAGAAATTATAAGGCCAAAAAGACAGAAGAAAATGGGTACAGCTTTCTGTCTAGGCACAAGAGTTTCAAAAAAGTCATTTTTTAAAAGTGTAATTTATTCCCACGTTCCAGAAGGGGGTGGGGGTGCTCCCATTGCACTTAATTTCTCTTAGCGAAAGGAAAGCTCGTGCCGTCTTTTCCATGCTCGTCTCAGAACAGACTCCTGTGTGACTTCTCTCGGCAGAATGCAAGGGATTGTTCATTTTCCTTGCTCTGTCTCAGGACAAGGTCAAAAAGTTTGCTGCACTTCTGTTAGTAGTAACTTACATTGGAACAGAGATCAAATAGTCCACATCTTGTATCTGAACAAAGCTTCCAGGTACCGCAAGCTTAAAAACCACTTAGTACTAGTTAGCTATTACAAATGCATAACAAAATATAAATTATTTAAGACACTGAGGAACAGACTTTTTCAAGTACGACTCGGGGTCTATAGAAAAAAATCTTTACTGATACTTTGTTAAACTGTACTCATGGCTTTCTTAAGATTTTTTATCTTCTGATTTGTATACAAACAACCAGCATCCTCCTCCATTCTGCTTTTTGGTGGCTTTAAATAGTATTTATGTTTTTGGTGTTTTTTAAAATAACTGAAGTTAAAGTATTTTCACTCGAGCAGGACGCTGAAAAACAGTGGTAGAGGAGTTTGCTTTCTGCCCCTCAAATGTTTTCAAGATCAAATTTCTTCAAAAAAAGTTATTCCAATTATGGTTTTCGGAACAATTCCAATTTATAGAGAAAGAGAACCTAGAAAATGTGAGCTTATTTCAATGAAACAGGTTTTTCTGTATTTATCAAGATATTAATAATTTCTCTAAGCTCTCTTTGCACAGACAAGAAACAGAAGGAAAAAAAATACTAATAGAGGGAAAAAAAATACTAAAGAGCTGGTCAAGCACTAAATTCACTCTCCCAAAAATAAAACCAAACCCTGTACACGTGAAGCACACATCCAGCACTTGGAGAATAAGGCACCAGGTTGCACAAGCAGGTGCACACCTTCAAACCTTCACACCTCTGGTAACCCAAGCAGGTCCCACCTTGGAGCATCCAGTTCAGCATCCAAACGAGCCTCATCACCTGGGCTGCGCCTACAGAGAAAAGTTCTCTCTAGGGGGTAAAGGAGGAGTTCTCAGGTTTACTAATTCTGTACAAGTCAGCATCACACTGACACTAGCAGGGAAAAAATGAATGATTCATTCTATGTTACTGCCTACAAGATCATTCACAGGAAGGAATTCATGCAGCAAGACCTGTTTTCCCTCACCTCTAGTCACCGTTTATTTCTCAGCTAATCATCATCTTTCTTGCTTTTGACCAACTACGTGGTTATCTCTTTTAAACATTCCGACAGTAGTTTGGTGGGGTTTTTAACCTGTTCTTATTGCTCTTTGAAATTGTCCCCTGTGTCCAGATCCCGATTTAATATAATTCCAAGATTTTCTCTAGGATGGAACCCAGGTAAAATGTTTGGAAGTTCCTTTTTTCCCCTCTTGCTTTCAAGTGTCAACATGATTCATTCCCCAAGTGTTTGGAACATGGTTCTACACAGGGCCACTGTCAGTAAAAACGAAGGCAGCTGATGCGCTACCTGCACAGTTGCTGGTAACTTTTAGAGAAATACATGTGTTTGCATTTTGGCAGCCACTCTCTCTTCCTACCCCAGCACTCTTACCTACTAATAGAGCAGTTTGAATGCAATCCCCAGCTACTTCAGCTGAAAGGATTTGTAGCTTAAATTATGTCCTAAACATATTTTTTTTTTTCACAACATTGCCTACTGAAATAGGCATTTCATATGTTTTTACAACACCCTCTTAGAAACCAGGTCAGAGAAAACAGTTACCTAGATTTCTCAGTTTAAAAATGGAAGCGAGCAAAAAGACCAAATAAAACAAAATACATATTTTTCACTGGGTTTCAAACTTTAGCTCATGAAACACAACTTATCAGAGGGTGAATAGGTAAAATATTCAAGCAAACCTCAAAAATAATTTTCTATATTTAGATATACAAGCATATTTTGATATCAGTTGCGTATCATTCTACTAAAAGCAAAATGATTTCAGAGTTCTATCTCCTGACACAATCTGGCCATCAGAATTTTTATTACTGAGGAACAGAAGAAAAAAAAAAAAAGAGAAAAAGGAGGGGAAAAAAAAAGAAGAAAAAAAGAAAAAGATAAAATTCCAGATCCTTGGAAACAGTCATATCAGCTTGCTGGCTTCTAATTCGGGAAGCCAAACTAAATAATGTATTTTTGCAGAGAATCAAAATCTCAAAAGTTTGGTCCTATTTAGAGGATGACCAAATAAACAGAATCTGTCCTAATGAAGCTATTCTGTCTATAGAAACCATTCTGTTCCTACTAAATCAAATACCCTTTTATTTATTCCACTTAAAAACCCCGAACATTGCAGAAGCTGCAGCGATGAAGATCCAGATTTACTCAGTTGTGCTATATTAAAACACTCCATTGAAGTGTATTATCTAGCACACAAGTGCTTAGTTATATATCATAATGTCTAAAATTCACTAATACTGATATTACATGGAAAAGCAGGACAGGAAAAAAAAAAATCTGTGTGTTGGGTGTCAGATGAACTCTTTTGCTTTTTTGCTGAGCTCAGAGAGAAGCCCTGGCTATCACACAGCATCGACCAAGCTGACAGAACACGAGGTAAAGGAGTATTGCCTGACTCATTCAAATTAAGTTACCCATTGATTTCTGAAATCAAGGCTAGCGAGACAAAATTATGCAGATGGGAGGAGACAATAGCCACTTGTTTCTTAGTCGAACTGAACCTAGTTAGAGAGGCTATCCTTCTAGGTAAAAAAAGCATTTTTGGTCACTGGCAAAGGCATTTGGTGCGACTGCCTCTCCCTCTGCCCCCTGCAGGTTCACTCACCAGGTGTTTTATGATATCTGCACTTATTAGCAAGAAACAAAAGTCAGGTTAAAAGAAAATAAGCTCTTGAAATAGCAGTAACAAAATACTTTCCAGCTGCTGTGGCCGCTTGAGCAAATGGCAGGTTTTGCAGAGAACAAAGTGCTGGCTACACTGCTTGATCCATACAGCAAACCAACCAAACAAAAATTAATTTGTACTCCCAGAGTTTTAAAGTTGTGTAACCGAAAATTTCTGTAAACAAAGTAATACAGACCACGTCTATCACTATCACCACCACTCTACATTTCCTATTAAAAGCATTTTTCATACAGAAGGGGAAACAAGACTTTGCAACTCTTAGCCAGAGAGAGAAGTAACTTTAGATACACTCTCTCAAAACCAGAACAAAATACTGTTCAGATGAAAAGTGATGGCAGCAGTGAAACCCGCTAGCCCTGCACTGACACACAGTGTGCTGGGAATACAGCTACTAGGGGACCCTTATCACTCGCAAAGACAGAACAACACAGTCAAGCCAGAGTAAATCTGCATCTCGAGTAAAACATCTTCTTGCTGCATTTCAAACAGGCAATTGGGTCAATGTAAACAAAAATCATGCGCTGCCTTCCACGAGATCATGATCTAAAACCCATCAGAACAACTACACACCAATTCAGGCAACATGGGAAGAATTAAAACCTCTCACCATTTCTCTTTCCTGTGCATTAGTCAAATAAAAGCCGCTAAATTACAAAAGCCTTTTATACGTAAGGTAACACAACATATCCATGATATTTTTCACAACTGGGCTGTCAGAACGCAAGTGGGATTTTTCGAGTAGCCCAACACAGCACACCAACATCTCCAAGTGTTCTGAGCGCGTTCGCTGCTAGCATCTCCCAACACGGCCCCTAAGCGGGGATTTTACAGACGGGTAGAGATGGAACTGTGAAGGAGTCCACACCACTACTTTTCACAGCATATTCTAGGCAAATCTCTCACTTAGCCCTAAAATAAAATGGAACTGTCTCCAGATTACCACTTTTCCAGCTGTCAAACACGCTAGTTAACCCATTATGGAAAATCAGATACACAGATATAATCAAAATACCTTCAGAATAATTTAAGCTTAAGAATGATGTACTTACAAGCAGGGTAATTCCCAGTTAATCAAGAGCTGTCTATTTTCTACTTTTCTTCTACAAATAAATAAGCAAATAAAAGCAGAAAAGGTTTTGGCTTAAGTGGCTGAACCCTAACGATGAACATAAATTTGAACCCTCAGAACAATTAGAGCTTTTCTGATTACTATGTTAAAAGAAAAAGTATACTTTTTTTAAATACTGATCATACTCAGAAAAAAAATTAAATCTTTAACTGGCTCACTCTGTTTTAAATAGAACTGTCTCTCTATGTAAATTTTTCCCATAGTTTACTGAAAACTAGTTTACTGAAAAGTAATTTCAATTTTAATAATTTTTATAATAATGCATATGGAACTCTTCTTTTTCTGCTAAATGGAAATTGAGCGACTTAAGCCAGCAATGTAATAAATAATTTAGCATCCATCATTCAAATATCATATATTGCACTTGCGTTTTTAAAATATTTTCTCACACTCCTAACATTCCAAGTATCCAGAGTACCCACACAGATTTTATATACCTAAACCACTCAAGTCCACGACAGATTAAGCTAATAGAGAGGTTTAACGTGTTCCACAACACATACTACTCTTCCACGCATCACAAAACAGGGGTTTTTGATGCTGCACTTTGTAATTTTAAGGGTAAGCAGTAGGGTGGTTATTTTGAGCCCACGCAAGGCGGTGGGGCAGCACACAGCCGCGCTGCCAGCCAGTTGGGCAAGGGTCCCTCGCCCTGGCCAACACAGATGGCTCTTCTCTGCGTGTCACCCGACTGCGCCACTGCAGTCCTGGACAGGAGGGTTCCTCCCCTCCCAGAAACCAAGTGACAAAGCTGGGATAGGAACCAAGGGCAGGATAAGAAGCCTTTAACTAGATTGCCACTTAATCTTCTCTGCCATTTTTTTAATCTCACCTGCCAGGAGCACGAGCACGACAGTTTTGACACAAAGTAGGTCTAGATGTCCCCGGCACACGCGGCTGCCGGATGGCAGCACCCGCCTTGGTCCTCGTGGAAGCATCATCGCGACAGCCTGCGAAGCCGCCAGTCCGTCTTTTGTGCCAAGTTAGAAAACCTCTCTCCGCCCACACGAGGCATAATGCTATTTATGCATCATTTGTATTTTCATGTGATTTTTTTTCCTCCTACACTTTTACCCAGGAGGAAGAAGTGAGAGGAAAAGATACTTTACTCGTCTCGTTAAAAATTGTGTTAAGAAATCATAGGCAATAACAATACCATCATTCTATGAAGTTTTTTGAAGGTATATTTACCGATTGGGAAATAAAATCAAGTTTGCGAGTATATTTAGCATAACTTCATACATTTTGATGTTTCTGTAACCTTGAACAACTGTCTTCTCTATCTCCCAACAACATATGTGTTCCATTTTTCATCATCTCACTCAAACATATGATCTTGGTAAGAGGAACACAGATCTTCTTAACTGAATAATACATGCAATTGGGAAAATACACATGCCTGTACATCTAAAGCGTTTCCAGAGATGTATCCACAGTGTCTATCCTTTTTTGCTTGTCCTCAGTTTCACAAATTTCAGTATTCTGTAATGAGAGGGTGTGACAAAAGGCAGCAGAAGATGTAGGATGGAGGTAACTGATAAATTTCAGAGGACAGGCTGGAAAAGGCTGCACATACACAGCTTAAAGCGCAACACTATACGGCACTTGAAGGCGCAGAACCCCTGCAGACTAACAGTCCTCCACAGAGATTGGAGCTCTCTCTTGCTCAACCATGCAGAACATGAAAACCACCCAAAACAGACCCTCAAATCTCCAAGCAATACTCTAAACTGTTTTTCTACGCAAACTTGGTGTAAATTCAATTGGAAATCTTGGGTAATCCCTAATCAGAAATATATCTACTTTTTGTAGAAATCCATACAAAGAAATAAACTGCAATCTTATAAGCCTCTAAAATCTTTAAACAGCCTCATAGCTGAAAATACTTCAGGGTTGTAGCTCTCAACCTGCAACTCAGTAGAAACATTTGCATAATCAGTTTATCAAGGCATATTTTTGAAGAAAATTTCCATTAAAGTTCTGAACATTATGTAATTACTGCTTAGGAGAGGATGACACAGATATGCCTATCAAGTGTCCTTTGCATTATTTATTTAGGATACTTGACTTATATGTACTCTGAGAAAAACAATAAGGATTCTGATATCATCAGGTGACTGCAGATACTGCAAATGCAGATAAAAACTTGAGTGAAAAACTGGTTAGACCATTTAATATTCTAGCTCACCCACTAAGGCAATAACTCAAACATTTGTTTGGTTTCTAAAACGCAATTTTCAGGTATGATGTCAGGAAGAGAGGGAGAAGAGACTAGACAGGTATCCCTATGAAGAACACTTCTCAGCTGTACCTGGAAACACACCTATTTTATTTTTTTTTGTAGAACAATTCTTATTGCTTGGCTATTTTAGACCTATGCTAATGGAGTAGCATAGGCCTGGATATATCTTTCTAAGGAGAGAAAGAAAAGAAAAAAAATTGAAATAAGGCATCCTGAATTTTCAAAGGGCCCTTTCTTCTAATCTATCTGCTTGGATAATGCGTCCAGAGTGGCATTTTGTAATGACAGCAACTTTCCAACAAATCAATAGTTATTTAATTCCCAACAAGCTCTCGAGTCCATTAAACCTGATTACATTCACCCATTTCAGTTGGGTGCAGTTATTTTTCCTACACCGGCACTTAATCTATAACAGGAACTTATGAGAACTTTCAAAAGCAATTTCAACATCAATCAGCATAGAGTGAAAGGCACGATTTGCTTGTAATTATTTATTGGACAGGATGGCCCAGGGTCTGACTGAGCTCTAGTGTCCGACCTTCACCCCCAAATTCTAATGGATATGAAGGCCCGCTTGATGTGTTCAAGCGTGATGCCGTGTCTCGCTGCATAAAAAATTGCATCAGCTTGCACGTCCCAGAAGACACGATTTTTCAATACCCAGTAACGGCCACAGTGCAACGCTGTATTTCTATTCTAGACATAGGTGTCTGATATGAAGCCTAAAGTGAAGAACAACTCCCAGTCTTCCATTACTGAATGGGACCTACAAGGAAAGAAAAACCTGATTTGCGCTGTGAGTGCCCCTCCACGGCAGCTACCTGTGGAGCATAATGAAAATTTGCCTCTCCTCCACAGTTAATTTGACCAATCACTGGCATGACACAGAAATGCAGTAATACACAGGTGGGTCTCGCGACCCTGTTAAGACATAATATCTGACTACTGCTGGTTTGTTCTGTTTGTCAATGCTTGGAAATATTACTCGAATTCTTTCTTAATGCCCTCTGATACTTTTTGCTTCATTAGTGTCTACAGGATCTATTCAAAATCCTTCATCTAGCAGCAGAAACTTCAGCAGTACTGCTTTTTTGATAAAAATAAAATAAAACCAAACACGCACACCACAACACCAAGAACTCAATCTAGTAATTGCCAGTTAACTTCTGAAACACAGAACTCTTGCCCTGAAGCAAGATCTTACACTTTCAAGGTTCAAACGACTTAATGCGACGTGCATAAATATTCCGAGAAGGCGATATATTTCTATACACACAAAAACACAAAGCCTTTTTCATTCAGTGTGATGCACAGCATATGAATTAATGCATATTTAACACTATTCATATTTGCTCTGCTAAAACACTTAACCCAAACCCATCACGGTAAGTTACTTTGTCTTATGACCTGCCGTGGGAATGCTGACTCCCTCAGAAACCTAGAATGGATAGCAAATCCTCTGCCCTGTGGTCAACCTCGTGAAGCAAAGGCATGAATGTTAAACAGCAGACAAATCAATACAAGCAAATATAGCTCAACTACACCATTTATTCAGCCATGAGAGATGTCAATACTCAGATTAGGGTGATCCATCTTTTTGATTTCCTACTGTCTTCTCACTGACTACACGAGAGCTTTTGCCTGTATTAAAAGTGTTTGCTTTCTCAACCATAAAAATTCCAATTATTACTCTAAGCGCACTAGAGTTAAGTTGCTTGTTGGAAGCGGCCTTGCATTACCTGAACAAGTCCAGCGAAGTAGGGTGCTGCCGGCAGAATCATTGGCACTCCATATGGATGTAGCAAAACTCCTTGAGACGACAACATGGTTTAAGTGATAGTATTACTCCCACTAAAGCTAAACACATCAATTGAAAGTTAGGGGAAAATCTATATACCAACTTCTTCCAAACTCAGAGCTAGAACCAAATAACTTCTGTCAGGGGCAAAGCCCACATCAGCTGTAAAAAAAAGAAAAAAATTGACGTCAGCAACTCTTAATGTTAAACTTTTCTTCAGAGACAACAGATAGAGACAACAGCTGCAAACCTAACTCTACCAAGAAGGAAGGTGCTATTTTGGGACCAGCTTAAGTAACATGACTAACCAGCTACTCTTTATCAGTTCAGATTTTTAAGTACTATACACATACAGATCAAATCCTGTCCAAATCTAGCAATTAGAATTAATTTTCCTACCGGTTCTGGCACATACATGACAACAGTTACTATTAGAAGCCATTTAAAAATAAGCAGGTTTATCATGATTGTGCAAATAGATGTTTCCCTGTATTTATAAATTGTTAAACAAATATTCATGTGAGAGATTAAGCTTAAGTCTGTTGCACTGGATACATATTCTGTTTTGATTCATTAAATTTTTCTTGCTTACTTAGAGCATTTGAACTAATGCAAACTAACTACTTCTATTAGTGTAAATTATATTTTAATGGCTTTTCTAACTGTTCACAACATCTATGTTGTTATATTAATAATTTTTTTAAAAAAGAATGAACTTGACCTTTAAAGTATTTCATATCTGTTCTCCAGTTAAACTTATACTCAGAGTGCAAGAGATAAAAGAGCCAAATTTAGGCTGTTACCCCCACCAAATTTGCTCCTTAATGTACTACTTGCAAGACATTTTCTTCCACAGCTAATAATTTTTACTTTAGACAAAACAAACGTAGTCATTAACACCTGTTTCATGTACAGCATATCTTCTACTGCAGATACGACTAATGACAAGAAACACAACTGAGCAAGATTTTTAAAATTCAATAAAGAATCAAGTGCTTAGAACTTCATATTACAAGTTCAAAAAAAAAAAAAAAATCCTCTCCTACAGTCTTCAAATAACCAGGGTGCTTCACATTACTAACTCCAGCTACCTGATTTTGTTGCATAATTACTTTTCCGGGTAACTAATTGCAGACAAGATTTGATGTGATACTCAATTATTTCATGTCACATTTTGACCATCGTGAAGGTTTTCAGTAATTGATTCTCATGTATCAAGGTAGCCGTGTGGCTTGATTTGGAAATCCACCTCAGCAGCTGCACGTTGCCCCTCGTTACTATCAGCCTCACAGCATTTCTAGCTCAAGACGCCGAATTGCGACCCTCTGGGACTCTCTTCTGAGAGGCTGCCAGCGAGGACAGCAATCATCCCGTGCTGAAGCGATGTTTGCCTAGTTCCAGCTCCGGTTACGCCACTGCTTGACTTGGCTGTTGGGAATAATGCTCTTCACACTGGTTATCCGACTACTCTTAGTTAGTAATCACACTTCTTGCTCTTTTCTTATTAAGGAATAGAACCTTGCAGTTTAATTACGAAGCACACAGTGGTCTAACACAACGTGGGGTTCGCCAAATAATTTTTGTAAATTCAAATACAAACCCAGTTATTAGCTTTCACACAGAAATCCATAAACAAAAGGTATGTATGAGAGTGAGTTGCCATTGCAACTCATTTAAAAGTATTTAATTTGTAATGAAAAAAAAAGAGTTCATTTTAACTATTACCTATTTATTTGGTCTAGCAGAGCAAGCTGCATTTAAAGAGAAAGAAGATTTCTTTCACCTAGGAACAGAGATTATAAAATGGATTCTGGAAGCTTTACTCAAATGACTCCAGTGGGACAACTGACATAAATAAGGATTGTTAAATTGCTCTGTGAAATACCTAGGCGTCTTTTTGTTTCAGCATGTACGTATCTGATAAGACGTTAGAAAACCTAAAGAGCAAGATGATGGGTACAGGGAAACACAAGCTCAAGGGAAGCTTTTCTGTGATCTGGTTTGGGACAGTTTTTGCTTAACATTTTCATTTATTATTTTGGCACAAGGCAACACGTGGATGAAATTTCCTGATGACATAAAGTTGGAAGGGACTGTCAAGATGGAGAAGGATGAGACTATAATATAGAAAAAAAATCATTCAACCTCACAGACTCCATTAATAGAAATGTGATGAAATTCAATAATACAAAAGGAAAGGCAATGCTTCTATTAATAACAAAAACTTCCGTTCTAAACTCAAGAGGAAGAAGAGCAGGACCTCCTGGCAGCCGTTTTAGGAATTGGAGCTGCTCATGTGATGCAAACATGAAAAGGCAAATTATTAGTATTCCTGGATTAATTTTATTTCTCAACTTTAATTTCAGAGGTACTTTCAATAGCATATCCTTCTCTTCACGTTTTAAAAAAACCCATCCAAACAAAAAAGTCAAATGCAACTACAACAGCTGCAGGGAAAGTCCTTCGCGTGCTGTTCAGTGGAGTGGAGTAACTATGTTGTAACAGGAACCTTAGAAAGTTTGATTTGTTTATCCTAGCAAAACAATCTGTGAACAGGGAAGAAAACAGTAGGAGGAAGAGGCTGTTTAAGCTAAGGACTATCCTGACACACTAAAAAACACAAAAAAATAGTTATGAATAAATTTAGGCTGAAAATATTCTTCAAGTTGTTTTTTTTTTTACAAGTGTTTTCGTGTTGGCTAAGGGAGGGTCTAGACTAGCCTTCCAAACCCACAGTAATCTAAGAGGGATACCTTATAAAAGCAGATCAGACCACGCCAATACCAGTTGTAGTCTGAACTCCGCAACTTAGGCGATGACCCTTCCAGTTCTTTGCAAGCAGTACAAACACTCAAGAATAATGCAGATATCAAACGTTGACACAGCATTTATATTTACTATGTTGCAGATCATAATATATAAGAAGAAATTTTGAAAATAAACTGTAGTTATCTGTTTTAATGAAAGGATGCTTTGCTTGCCTCACTATAACAACTCGCTTCTAAACGCACAGCCGTTTGGCACTCCAAATCCCAGCTCTGACTTTCTGGTTGGGCTCTTTGCTGCTGTCCCATGTGTGCACCAGCTACCTAAGTTCGCACAAACCTCTGTGAATCAAAACCACAGAAGTACAACACAGCTTTACTCGCGTCTCCGCCCCGTGCCAAATTCTAAACTTACGCCAATGCAACTACATCAGCTTCAGCACTTTAGACCAACGTATTTGTTCTCTCTTCCAGCCACACAAAAAGGAGACTGGTCTTAAGTTTTACAGTTCACCATTAATTAGCGTTAATGGTCACTTCTGTTCTGCAAGAATGTACCTAATACATGAAATTTGTCCATAAAGAATGGTGAAGACTCAGAAAATGAGTCAGAAGAGTATTAAATACACTAGTATCTCTGATTTACTTTAGCAGGGCCTCTAGTATGCTGGAGGCTAAGCATGGGCTTAAAGGTTTTCGTTCGGACAAAGCCCGAGCGGCCAGCACCACGCACATCAGTCACCTGCCTGAAGCCACTGACGGTGACAGTATCTACTTCCTGCCTACTCTGGGATTCCTACTCCCTGCAAAAAAATTAAGTATGTGTGTGGGTGGAAAAGGGGAGATCATCTATTTTAAACAGCTATACAGCTTTCACTTCCATTACATTCTAGAAAATTATAATGCTGTTAGAAAAAAAATGACACGCTAAGCCACTTTCAGTATGTTAATGGAGGGCATGTTTCTTTCAGCTATCTGTTTCCCAACCCTGGGTTGTTTTTTATCATCAAAAATTTTCAAGGATTTTTGGAAACTGAAACCCGATTTTAAAACAGAAAGACAGAAGAAAACAAGAAAATAGATGAACACTACTTTTATACATGAAACGTATACAGAAATAAACCATGCTATGTTGTTTGCTTCATTTTGTGGAATCTTGCAAAAAAGGCAGATATTATTTATGAAAAGCTGATTTTAAAGGTGAATAGCATAGGTTAAGCAAGCTAAGGTAGCAGTAGGTCAAAAATACCTAAGTGTTTCAGGTCCAGCAGTCTACTGCCATAATTTTATGCTCTAGCACAGAATTGAATCTGCAGACAGGACAGTGACTTCACTGAGGACCTGCTAAAAAGTGATTAGAAACGGCAAGGAAATGGAGACTGCTTTAAAGTACAGATGCACACAGAAAGAAATAAAGCCAGAAGCACACCTGAAAACTGGGCTACACGTTCAGACAGAACAAGAAAAAAATGAAAATTATGCAAGAAGGTCCAAGGTTTTGATCCCACCTGCATATAATACCTAAATGACAGATTAGACAATGACCAAAATACTCCCCTCATGCAAAAGCAGATGACTAGGTTTTGCTATGGTCCAATGTGTAAAGACTTTGGCAACTTCCCTGGAGCCCCACTGCCTGGAAGAGGTAGATCCCTGCAAGGCAGTCAGCAGCCCATCGTTGGTGGATGCTCGAATCGGATCCTGACAGAAGCAATCTAGCCAGGCCATCTCTCTGCCAAATAGCTAATGCTTCTTAATGCCCATGTCTAGTTCAAAATACCATCAACAACGGTTCTTAGAAATGCTATACAACACTAACGAACTTCGAATCATTTCTACTACCTTCCAGCATTGGCCTAACTTTCCCATCTAACAGAGCATAAATAATTCAGGTATCACTTTGGCAGCCTCTTGCTAGCTTACGTTACTTCAGATTAGCATCCCTTAAGCTCTTCAAGCCTCTTGTTTTCTGGCCACCTTTCCTATTCTCCAGATGCTCTCCATTTCCTCTTTTAATATTTCCTGGCATTTTTCTGGTAAAGGAAGACCCAGCACTGAGAGGATAAAGTAGTTTCCAAGTCTCCTTCTAATTTCCATCATCCATGGCAACTTTCGACTACTGTCCCTAAGAAAGTATGACCAGCTCAGTACCAAGTGCACTGTGAAAGAGGTGAGCTGATGAGCATTGCCTGAGGTAAGCAGAGCCAGGCATTAAATGAAATATTGGTAGACAGAAAAAGCTCGTCTGCATGTCTTCCCTCACCCTCCCAACCACGGCTGCTGCCACTTTTGTAACTATTACACCTATCTTCCCAAGACCATTTCTCCTTTTCTGCAAAAAACATTTCAGATCAAAGGTTCTTCAAGGGCACCAGAAGCACTATCTGGACTTCACCCCTGTCCTCAGCAGCCGCCTCTTTCACTCTTCTAAGCAAAGCCTGAAGTACATGGAGGGGCTGCTCATGCCGAGTATCAATTCCCCAGTCACCTGCCGTTATACTTAACAGCAGAACCAAATACAACCTGGATATTTTACCAGCTCTTAAAGCAGAAAATATCACACATAGAAACTCAAGATATCCAGTGATCTCATACTGATACAAGAAAGGTGGATGCTGTCAAAGTTTGTCAAGCATCTCAGTCTGTATTAGTCTATAAAGCAAGGATATAGAAACTTTTAACAACTGGGAGAGTCCCATTTTTTCAAGTATGTGGAATACTTGGAGGATACAGCATATTTTCTTTTTCTTCCAGACTTGAAGTTTCTATTTGAAAATTATATTAACTCTTAGAAGCAAATTAAAAAGTAGCTGTAGTTCAAGATGAACTTTGCTGAATCTTTCCATTAGAGACCAACAAACAATCACAGTCCTGCTAACTATGAAAGCTTTAGACAGAAATGCCTCGTGCAAAAACTGAGGAAACATATTTGAGAAACAATTTGTAGCCCTAGAAAAATTAAGGTTTTCAACATTATAGGCCAATTGGTATTAAGTTATTTGAAGTGCAACATCCCAGCAAATGTTGGTCTCTAAGTACACAAAACATCCTTTTTCTGTGGTTTGACTAACTCCCAACCTCTATTTTTTGTTGTCAGTACTGTGCGCTGATCACCTGCTGCTCTCGTATCTCACTGGCTAAAGAATGGCATGTTGACTTTGCATTTCTTTTGGAATGCTCTCACAAAGATCACTTTTCTTCCTTGCATTGCCCCACAGCACATCCTTCTGCTACCTCAGCAACTGTACAGAACTCATCATCACCTTCAAGCGCTCACTTCAGCCTTTTCCTACCCTAGCTACTACTGTGAACAATTGAAAGATTAGTAACTTCCTCATAGTCACATTCAAAACAGCATCGATACCTTCTCCCGTAATTTCCCAATACCAGGTAAGAACTTCCTATAAACACCTATGAATGTACTCTCTCAGCCAATAAAACCTCCTTTTCTCAGAATGCCACACGAAAACATTGACTGGGGGATGAATCGACTGCTGAGTAGCATGACGATGAATATCTGTGCTCCTCTGCAAGTCACCTGTACATTTGTATCCACCTTAGACTGCAAATTCCTTCTGAAGAGAACTGTGTCTGGCACAAGGAGATCATCACTTATGACAGTAATATTAAAGAACACACTCACTCAGAAGGTACATATTTACTTAGTTTCATTTTTGCAGGCATGAGTGAAGGCAGACATTGTTACCTCGATGGTGTGGCCTCTTCCACATCCTTAGAAACCCCTACTTTTTGCTTAGGCTAGATTAATAGAGATACATATTTGTCTCCTGACCCTTCAGTGAGTCACAAAATATGTTCACTTACACAGGGGATAAATGTTTGCTAGAGAGAGGCAGCAGGTTAAAACATGGAGCTGAGCGATGCCTTTGTGGCTGGACTGCCCTTTGGCTACCACAGAAACATAAGGATCTGTCATCATCTGTAGATATCGTGGCACAAGATCACAGAACAATCTGTGAACCACTACTCCCTGCAAAAGCAAAGAAATAGCTACAGGTGCCTTTGGACTTATCTGTGTTTTCCTATGAATTAAAAAGACTCTGAGTCACAACTAGATTCATCTTTTTGTGCCAGCACACTTGTCAAAATTAAAGCAGGGTGAATCTGGGAACTTCAGTTATTTAACACGTTGGGCACTGAACTCTGAAGGATAACATTACACTATGCAAGGAATCACACAGCAAACCACCTGCTACAAAAAGCGGTGCAGCACACATTTGTAGGGCAGCTCCTTCCACAAAGAACTCTGTGGCCCTACACAACCGTTTGTGAAAGGAGTTTCTCTGCTTGTCTCCTTTTCTCCAGGATCTCTCAGAAAAAGTTAGAGATAAAGAAGCTGCATAACTGGAGGAACATATTATTGCTATGGCTAGCTTTACTATTCTTCTCTTGAGTTTATCTGCTATTTCTTAAAGAGTTCAGGTAAGCCTCCAATCTATGTGAAGTTAAGCAGTTTTGAAAATTTTGTATGAAACGCAGAATGAATTTAAGGACCGAAAGCTTGATTGCCGTCATGCAGTTCCATAGCCACAATACCAAAAATGACACACATTTCCAGTGGCATAAGTGATAAGCAGTATAACATAAATCTTCATTTTAAAAAATATAAGGATATATATAGAGAAAAAACCGTCCTGTTTTCACATGTATTCCTTAATCTCATAGATTCATTCTTCTCTTTCATGCACTGGATACAAGATGCCCAAGAAATATATATTTTTGCTTGTATTTTGCCAACAGGTAGGAGCAGGCTGTAACTTTGCCCTTGGGGTACATTCATTTGCAAATATCAGCAGCAACAGAATATATTTCTCCTTGCAAATCAGCAACAGACTGACTTCTAATCAATATTCACTCTTAATGAATATATTGATATACCCAAGCAATGCCATGGTAGATCACGGGCCATTCTACACAAGATTCTTGCCAATACTTGAGAACACACCTGGTCTTACTTGTTACCAGTTCACGTTTGTCTTCGTGTCGAAACCAACATGCATAAACCAGGATCTCAGTAATGTGACAGCGTGTTCTAGAACAGACAAGCCACCTCCCTGTCGCTGTCATCTCTCAGGCTTTGGTGGTGTGGAGATGATAGGTAGTCACATATTTTTATTGCCTAGGCTGGTCAAATGGACTTCTCCCTATGGCTGTAGTCAGGCTACTCCAACTCCCATATCGGAGGAAGCTATGACTTCTTCTTGACCCAAATTAGCACATTCATTATTCATCAAAGCACAGTTTCCATTTGCTTCCCTTGGGAACAGCAGAGTATCACTGTGAGGATCTTCCCATACAACTTCACTCCCTTAATACACTCGGGATTTGCTGACAAGTAACAGCTGCTCATTGCCCTGAGTAAAGTTCATATTAATACGACTGCATGGTGATTCATGAGATGATATAAAATCATGCCTCCTGCCTGTATAAATACATCACTCAAGCACCCTACTATGCCAAGTGCCATGGTTTGATTGCAGAAACCAGAATAGGATAGAAAAATATAGAGAGCAGGGTGTCTTGCAGAAACAACCTATTCACACCCCAAAATACTAGAGACCCTACAGGTCTTTAAAGGGATCAGAGGGAATTTCTGTTCACAACTAACAAGTTTCAAATTCTCCAGAAATAAAATATCAAGACTTGAAGGCATCAGATGTAATGCATACTATAATACAGCTCTATGCAAGACATTGGTAATAGTTTCTAAGTACTGAAATTTAGTCAAGAACTATAAGCGAGGAGCATGCGGCAGGCAGGATTTGGCTGAAAGCATTAGAAGGCACAGCTGATAGAAAGTTTGCCTTCAAATTTGACTACCCCAAACAAAAGAAAACTACTTGAACTTCCTACTTTATGCCCGAAGTCAATTCACTCTCCTAAGTATCTCCTAACGTAACTATTTGGAGACACAGTTAATCCCATGTTCAGCAATTCCATCACTACTCCCAAAGTCAGCTAGAGGTCATCAAGAGGTGATGGCTGTGTCTCTCATCTGCCTTCTCCTGAGATGAGGCAGAACTCTTCTGCCCACAATCTGAGGGTCTGTGACTGAGGCCAGGGCAATGTGAGCAGAATTGCACTGGACTCTCTGCAGGAACCTTCATGTAAACAGGTAGTACACAGGAAATCCAGCTAGTACACAAAAAAAAAGAAAGATAAATTCCCTGGATTATGCTTCAGCAAAACTTCCTGGTAATACAGTAAATAGATCTCACCTTAAAGAAGTACACTGTGTTTTCTTTCCTCCCCTCTTCCAAGACCTCTTAGACAATATTCTCCTTATTCATTATGCATTCTAGTCCTAAATAACTATTCTGCCAAAGAGGTGATTTTCTTTGGCAGTGGATGCTGAATTCCTATGTATACTTGGCTTCTAATGTTATCTCTCACACCAGCTTCCTCAGGACAACGTACACCTATGGGGATCGGGCCACTGATAGAATAAGAACCAAAGAGCAGAAAACTGTAACGCTGTTGCATCAATGCCAGATGGTAAGAGCTTTCCCTGTCATCCACTTTTTAACTTTTGGTTAATTACATTTTATCTCTGAAGGGAATAAAGAAACGATGGCCTTTTTTAATCTCACCTTGATTTAAGTTTTAAGCAACCTTTGCCAGTGCCCTTGGAGCACTTGCTCCCTAAGCAGAAGAAATGCAAGTCATGATACTGTTTACTAAAAAAAAAAAAAAAAGGCAAACCACCAAAATCACCTGTTACTGAACACCAGGAACAAATGAAAATAATTTACAAGCTTTGACTTGTGTTGCTCAACCAACATGAAGAGCACTAAAAGTTCACAGTCTGTTCTTCCCACAGACACCACTTTTGCATATCTGGATTGTAAGTGCTATTATTGGAACATCTCCCTGGTATTGCAATGATAGAAAAGTACTACATTGCCACTATCAGATTTGAGGATAATTAATGAGTCAAGTGGGACTAGTGAATTCTGCTAGAAATTATTTTCAAGAGTTTTTGTAACTCCCCAATTTTTTGTCTTAATGATAAGTCGCCTTCACAGCCTGTTTCATTAGATGCTTGTGTAATCCAGTCCTACAGCATAAGCAACTGAAGTTAAGAACTTCATTGTCTACTGATCTGTTTGGTCATTTGTGGCAATAGTTAAAAAGCTACATTTCCTGAATTCTTTTCCTCTACTGTTCAGCCCTGATTAGCTCTTCAAGATGATACAAACAGAACACTGCACAGCTCTGTGCTCCATAGCTCCAATTCTTCACAGAGCTATGCAAATTACAATTACCCTCCACTGCCACAGATCAGATGCTGCCTGCTCCAACTCAACTTCCTTCATAAATCTGTGAAAATAACTTTCCCTTAAAGTTTCCATACAGCCCTTGCGAAGATTATTTTCTGCTGGAGGTAGGCACACAACACCTGTATAACTTTAGTGCAAATAAGCACTTAAAACTATTCTCAAGCCAAGTATACAAGAATATGATGATGAAAGAAAACACACATAGACTGTACAATACATTAATCTTACAGAAAAGTCAGGGATAATATCCTTAGTGGAAGTCAACAAACTGCGTTGATCTACCTGAAGCAAATTCTCTCCTATGAAAATCCATCTCTGCATTGCACACCAGGAAAATGCTTGTGAATGCTCCATTCTCACACATGCATTTGAAAACACCTGCATGGTTTGTTCAGTTGGTTATGAACACGTGTTTTTTATAACAAGTAGTTCCTACCAAAACATTTAGCAATGAACATTATAGAAAAAAACCCACCAAAACCAAAAAAACCCAAGCAACCCCACAGTTCCTTCCTCCTCCCCTGGGTTTGTGGGAACACCTTGAAAATATAAGCTCCCTACAAACAGTGCTGCCTCGACATTCCTTCATATTTTTAAGAAACCTGTATTTAGAAATTTCTGGTTGAGTTTCCACTTGTCAGATGTTCATGGAGAGTCAAAACTACTGAGGAGCACTTACTGACACCTGAAGGAACAGTTTTGACATCCCTGTTTTATGTTCACATCTTTTGGTGCCAATGCACAGATGAGTGAGAGGGAGATTATAAAGTGTTTCTAACAAGTCTTTGCACAAAAAAAAAATGTGAGGAATTTTCATTGTCTGAAAAATCTTCTACATTTTATTTCTGAGGCAAAACCAATCACATTCTGTGTGGTTGGAATTTTTAAGTGATTTACCTTCATCCATCCAAGGAGAGTATAACGGACACCAGTGTTACATAAAGACACTTAGAACAGTTGACAGGGACATTAAAATGAAACAAAAACCTTCAAAACAGATCATGAAACAAGCACTCTTCCAACAGGAAATCCACCTGTAGAAGAGCCAACTCTACAGAGTTCTCTCCCTGCTCAC